>NW_022595245.1:5595103-5651661 GCF_009176505.1 Sitodiplosis mosellana
CTCTCTCTCTCTCTCTCTCTCTCTCTCTCTCTCTCTCTCTCTCTCTCCGCCATTCGTTTTTTCTCTCTCTTTCGATTCAGTTGTATTTCGACTAGGACATTTTCGTTTCTCTTTTCTTGAACCACTTAACAGAAAACTCTATCAAACTCACTGTCTGTTGCATATAAATTTGCTGGCGATGTTCTGTACATGTATGGAAAACTCAATTCAACCAATTCGACAAATGATAAAATTAGAATTAAAAAAAAAAAACAAACGAAAAAAAGACCGAATACAGTGGCAGCTTTGAGCTGGAAATATATACTTAATGGAGATCACTCGAAACGTCAGATATGCAAACAATTCGACAAAAAAAACATTTACATGGATAAAATTTGTTCTTATTTTTTCGTTATGTTGTACGAAATTTATGGAACTACCATGAGATTTATGTATGGCGAGCATCTACGAAAAAACACTTCGCATTAAACTAAGTACGTGGAAATGTTGCGGTGTATCTAGAGTGCCATCGAAAAGAAGGTAAGAAAAAAAATGTCTCAAAAATATGAGTTCTGCTGGTTAGAGTGCAATGAAATGTTGCGTAAAAAAAACTCGTTTCTATTTGTGTGTGGTGTGTGTGCTTCTGATATGTTAGTTTGTACCGTGGAATATAGCGTCGCGATATCACATTTGTTCGCAGGAATTAAGTGCGAAAAATCGTGCCAAAGATCGTTGTCGTTTTCTATCTAAACGGAACATAAACACACTACCAGATATATTGTCCGTATTGTATCAGAACTTGCCCACGATTATGTACTTCAATCAGTCTCACGACAATCCTTGCCTCTACAGTACTGTGGACTACAGTATATTTCTACTTTTTTCCTTACTTCATTGCTATTGTTTTGTCCATTATCATCCTCATCATTTTTTTCCTTCATCCATCCTTTCGAGCTACTAGATTTGGTGAAATATAGTATTTTTTTTAACAATGTTTCAGTGCTCTCGAACGTAATTTCTGCTGTGTATTTGTATATATAGTAGTTTTGTTGTTGTTATTTTTGTAAATTCGCTTAAATTGAATCTAAATGTTGATTTAACTGTTGTGTGATTAAGCTGCATTTGATATTTACTTACTACGCTAAATATAATTCTGTTTTTTTTCTTTTAGTTTGTTTTGTTGCTTGTTGAGAAGTGTAACATTTTGTTGTTATTTTCATGGCTTGTTCGATTTGTTCGGCGAACAGAAACAGTAAAGCGAATTTTAAAGAGACAAGTTTTAAGTAAGCTTTGTGAAAATGTAAATGTTTGATATATCATAAACACACTTAAGTAAGACATTTAAGTTGAGATTTGTTGTGTTGAAATAGTTAAAATGAATTTAGATCGGGTGTTTCAAGTGTCTTCTCTATATCCTTCCTTCCATCTTCGCAATCTCATTTTGTTGGGTTTTTTTTTGATCGTTTACCATTCGTTTTGAATGCATGCCGTATAGTTGAGTTTCTCCATTTGACTATTTTGTGTAATTATTTTTGTTTTCTGTTTCGATTTACGCACACGTACAACAAAGCTGCTAAGTAGCAAATGTTTTTAAGTCTATATTGATAAGTATAGTTATTTATAACAATTAAAGCACCATTTATGCATACCAGCTTGCACATCATTTTTTTTTCCGAAATAGTTTTGGCTATTCTGCGATTATTCAGTGTGACCGATTTCAAAATGCCGAATTCTAAACGTTTTTTTCTTTCTTTACAAATCAAGTTGTTTGATAGGCGATATGAATGGATTTGTATGTGTGATGATGGGTTGTTCGGTAGCTGGTGGTAATTTAGTGACCTCGTCAATTTTACTGGTGACATTTGCCACCCATTCGGCATCGAATGGATCGGCTGTCAGAGATTTTGCACGTGAATGTAGAGGTGGTGCTCGTTTTGCTGCGGGCGATACATTTTTCACAATTTGACCCAACCATTGTTCGGCCTTTGGAAGTTGATTGTTCGGTGTTACAATTGCCGTTGCGACCATTTTCGTTGCACTAAAATCACTCTTGTGTTCATCAGCATGCGATTGAAGTTGATGTGATATTTGTGATGGCAATGCCCCTGATACGCTGGCTCGATGACGTGTTGCTGGCACGTAGGCGATTGGCGTTACTACGGTATTGGCTGTATTGGTTGGTCCGTCCATTGGAATGTAACCGCTTGAGGTCAACGGTTTGACAATGCTTGTTATCGGTGACGTTGCTTCGGTGATTGGACTGATAGTAGCTATTTTCGAAATGGCATCAGCTGATATTGTACTTGGCAAACTTGGCAATACGTAATCGGATGTCATTGATGTCGTTGTCGTTGTTGGTGCTATCGTTTGTAAGTTGAAGTTAAATTCATCGCCGTTATCGCTTCGTGTTAGCATTGACAAGCCTTGGCTGAGCTCTTTGCATAATGCGCTCACCACATCAATTTCGGGCTGGACATTTATCGACTGTGTCTGTTGCGGTTGCGGTGCTACTTCGGGTATGGGCGAAACGGTTCGAATGGTATGGCCATTGGTCAGCGGTTCCAAAAACGATCTTTGACGCTCAGTATTGGACGGAAGATCGCTTAGACGCAGAGACATTTGTCGTTTGAACGGTGATTGGCTGTTTAAACTGCTCAGGCCACGGAAACTACCCTGTCTCTCAAGCATTGATGGCGTTGCATGTGGTCGTTCGATGGCATACGGATTGTGTGGTGCTTTTGGCTGTTGTGCAACGACTGCGACCGACACCTTTTTCCCAACATCAATGCCACGTTCATTGTGCAAGCGATCGGTGAGCGTTGTCTGCCGGAACGAACCATTTCGTGTGAATGTTGAAGTGTTTTTATCGAATGTCATTGTGACCGCACATTCGGTGTCACGACGCTGTTTCCGCTCTAAGCACACCGTGAATGCACAGCCAACCGCATGAGATAAACGTTCACCCGAGTCTTTTGATGCTAAAAATCCATGACACATCCAACGCCGTGTTGTACCATCTCGGCATATGTAACTAAAACCGCGCTCATGATTACGATCCGGTGCACAGAAGCTCACTTTTTCAATCGTTTGATCCACAATCAGTCCCTTTGTGTCGTCATCAACGACACGCAATCCATCACCGCTTACGTGCAACAATCCACGGATCGGTCGTCGTCGTGAAGTCTGCCAATGAGAAATGTCATAATTTAGCACATAGAAAAACAAAATAATCATAAAAGCGATAATAAACTCACTCTCAGCATTTTCAACGCCTCCTCGCAGATATGCATGCCACGTGACTCATACACTTCGATACAGCCTAAGTACTTAACCGGAAATGAGCAGGTCGACGAACGGACGGCTTGTTCATCGGTTGGCCATTGTGGCCCTTTCGATGATTCGGGCACTCGATCCTTTCGACGGCGGAATGAATCACGGAATGATCGCCGCAGGCGGTCCATCTTTTTTGGCGACCTCTTACTAAATCGAAACGATGCAAATCTCTGTTGTACGGAAGAAAAAAATGAATGAAGATTAGTCTATTTTGCAAAATTGTGAATGGAAAATGTACCAAACCGAACTTGTTCATGATATTAATTGCGTTAGTTAGTCGCAATTTATACGGTTTAGCATAGATAAAGCCGCAAATTACAACGATTCACCAGATATTCAAGTGAGACCAAACAACACAAATGCTCTTTTTATGATTCAACAACATTAGTATGGATTATGAGTGATTATTCCGAAGCAATGACGCTGTTAGACCTTTCGGAACCAGGGATAATTACTTAAATCGTGATACAAATTAATTTGAACTTCGTTGAAAAACAAACGATACCAAACCATAAAGATAGTTGAAAAAAGGTAAAAACTAAGTTTTAAATGGAAATTGAAATTAGTCAAAGGTAAAAACGAAACCAAAACCCAATAATCACAACTCAAACGAACACTAAAGCAAAAAATGAAATGAAAAGAAACAAAGCAAAAAACAAACAAACCGTATTTTTAATGTCTCCGAAGCGGTCTCTGGCGAAGCCACGTTCCAGTGGCTCATGTGTATGTGACGACGTATTGCCCATTTTTCTCTCTTATCTATGGCCTGTTACAACTTAAATGTTAGCTATAGCTATCTGTCAGCAGTTTCTACACGAAACTATGTCTCTGTTTTTCTTTCGACCAAGTACGGTGGTGATACACACAAAATGTTTTCCGCCCCCGAAGCACGCGCGTGTGTGTGTCCAAAAGAGCCAATTGAATCAATGTTCGAAACGTATGTCGGATTTCGATATATGTCACGTCAAATATTTGTGTTATCAATTTTCGTGAGGCTTCTTACAAAAGATTCATTAGTCGCCGAAATTCCATTAACGGTTGTCGCTTTCGATTTTTCTCTTTTGCTACCTTGATTTAATCTATTTTTGTGCTTTCTACCGTCGATGTTTGGTCTTTTCACAACGCGATTGCGGGAAATTCCATTTTTCATTACTCTGTTCGATGTTTGTGTGGATGTGATTGAGCAAATTGTTCAAGGCGATTTGACAAAATATTTTATTTCGTGTTTAATAGTCTAAAAAAAATCAAGGAGGAAAAAGAAGAAAACAATAAGAATAAATAAAAAGGAAAAAAGAACAAATCGATAAATGACTAATTAAAATGTCCTCGTTGTGCTACTATTCGCGTGTTTTACTTGATTTATTCTTTTCGACGCAATGATGTTAGTTGGCATACAAAAAGGTTTGATAACAATTTGTTGGTATTTTGGTTATTTCAGTTGCTGTTATTTTATTCAGAACAATTGTCCGAACGAACGAATGTAATCGGTATGACGTTGTAATCGAATCAGCTGACGGTCGAAATTCATTGGAAATGTGATTACCGGCGATAAGATTGGTTCAACCATACGTTATCTACGCGGCCCATCACACTAATTACATAATTCAATTTGATCAAATGAATGAATGAATTTGATTCGCAGCTTGATCTGAACAATTTCTAATTACGACGGGCGCGCTACAAATCATTGGTAATTGTCTGCTGACAAATATGCATTATTTCAATGCTTAAATATATATCATTTAGATCGAATCGAAGGCAAAATAATACTCTCCGTTTTTTTTGGCGTATATCACATGCAGGCCACGTTGCACACATGACCTTGATTTCCAATTTCCAAAGTTAACTCAACTAACGGTATATCTTCGCTAGCTGTCGCTATATTTACATAAATTGATATTAAATAATTGAGCAATACACAGGCACACACACACACACAAACACAACATGCATTTGGGTCAAAGACGTAATAGACACTCACTGCAGCACAGCTGATGATAATTTTATGTGTGGATATTAAACAATTGAACAAACTGATATTTTTAATTGAACCAGACGATTACTCAAATGAACAACGCATTTTTTTCTCGTTCGCGCTGTGTTTTTTTTTTGTTTACTTTCCATTTTAATTGAATGCAAATGGCTCATTTGGCATTGTTTACATATGAATTCCATTCCGTTTGAAATGTACACAAGAAAAACAAAAGGAATCAATCGAATGGATTTTGGGTCGTTAATGCACATCTGCTTTGATTTTTGTTCAATTATCTTTTGGTAATAGCTGAAAGCGTTTTATCAATAACAAAACAAATGCGTCGCTCCAAAGTCACGAGTTTTCCAAAATGTCATCAAGGTGTGTGTGTGTGTAGTAAACAATTGAATCCAATTGACAATTCACTGTATATTGACGTCTAATGAGCAATATAAATATTTCATCAGCTCAATTCGATTGAACAGCATAACACGTCGTTTGAACCACGAATAAATTACCCTTTATCCAATCCGTTCATAGAAAATGATTTAAAATGCATGAATCATCCGCCACGGTTACCATTTGTGTAACATGATTAACGCGGCATGTGTTTATTTCACACACACATGGATCGTTGGAAGCACTTTCAACTCGCATATTCATTAGAGTAGCAGATAATAGATCGCCATTGAATAGATCAGGTTGAACTTGAAATACAGCACGATTTCGCGGGATGAGTCATCGGTGGTAATGCCAGTGGCACAACACAATTACTCATTTACTTCCTTTAAAAAAACAAACAGTGCAGGAATTGCGAATGTAGTTAAAGCGAAAGGTATTCTTAGGATTGCTGTTATGACTAGGTATTCTAGTCAAATGAGTGGTTTGAAACAACTTTTGTGCAGGAAGAGAGAAGCCGAAGTTTATTTCTGTGGAGATGTGTTTGTCTTCAAAGGCAAAAGTTTATTTTACTTGCAGCCCAAAGCGTTAATTTTGTATGAATCGATCAATAAAACCCGGCCGAAGATTGTTGTTTTTTTCTTAGAAATGTCGAACATGTAAACAAATACCAATTTCAAGAGGGAGAGAAAAGTAAAAGTATTGCTCGCATTTCATTTTCTCGAAATAGCCATGCCAAGCTCATGAATTAATTCGATGCGTATCACATCCACTTCGATAAGGTGATGAATACGTGCAATCGGAGAAGAAAACAAACGCACATCGCCAACTGAAACCAAATATCGTAAATGATTTTCTCTCTTTTTGCGTATCGGTTTTATTTGCAGACGGCAAATATTTTCACTGTTTGTCCATTAAAGCGTGTTTTACTTGAGGTTTTCATTTCCAATGTATCCAAACACAACGCGTTTTTTTTCTCGTCTTCATTTGTCTTCATCTCTGGCTGTTTATTTTTTTCTCATCAACCACAAGAGAAAGGCGACATGGTAGACACAACGAACTAAAAAATGTTGCGTGTAATCTGAGCAACACATGTATTCAGTGTTATCGCTTAATAATTCATCGAAGATTAAGTTTTTTTTCTTTCAACAATGACACAAGTATTTCGTAAATTATTCAATAGGTAGGAGACAACAGAAGTGGGGACTAGGGGGATTTCACTCTATGCGAATACTGTCATTCGTACGAATGCGCGAATACTTTGCCATGCATTTGAATATAAACACTCGCAAATACTGATATTCGTGCCGAATATTCGCATTCGTACGAATAACCATTTAATGTATCTATACAGCGCATTAGCGAATACGTCCGAATATTGCTGCGCGAATGCGAATGCACTTGACAGATCTATATTGATTTGTTGTGTTAATCGTTGCAACTACATTGTTTACATTATTTCGCCAAAATGGTAAATAGTTATTTCGATCCAAATTTAATATCAATTTAAGTTGTGTTTTGTATTTTAGGGACTAGAAAATGTTATTTTCAAATTAGAAAAATATTTGAATGAAAAAATTCCGGCTGATATTATTAAAATCCTGGAATTCTGTGCATTTGAAAATGAATCATCTCTAATGTCCATTGACAACGATGCTATTATGGATATCGAGAACTATGTCATTGAAAACCCAGAAATTCTCAAAGAAACATCATACGAGAATGTGAATAGGTTTAAATTTAAACCGGGTCACCGATTGTTTATCCAGTTGCCACAGTTAATCAAGAATTGTAATCAAACGGAAACAAATTTGCAAAAAATCGGACACCTGCGACGGCAAATGCTTAACGTAACTAATGCGCTTTCTATATCAAATCCAGAATGTGTGAGAATTAATTGTAAAATTTCTGGTAGAGGTTCACCTAATGCACGTTGTAATTTTTCAAACACGTCTGACATCTTTCCACATGTTTGACTGTGTTTGACACTTCATCGCAACTGAGCGCATTCGCGACGAATACATGTGCGAGTGTTTTAATACGTTTCATATGCGGAGTCGCGCGAATGCTCGCGCGGCAGTACGAATACATGGTGCGAATGCAAATACTTATACTGTTTTTTGCGAATGCAGGATTCGTGCACGAATGATCATGTATTCGAATGCGAGTGAAATGCCCCTAGAGTGGGGAAAAAAGTGGTGAAAATGTGTTATCATTAGCAGAAGCATGAACGGAATGCTTAAGAACCGGATGTTAATAGTAAAAGTTGTTGTGAGCACCGCAATGCAACTCGAACAAAACGGAACAAAATCAATTATCGTAATGGCACGAATTTTCGAACGTTATTCTTTATTGCGCGACGAAGATTGTGTATTAGCTCGTGTTCGATTGCATGATGGTAATTTGAAAAGGGGAAGCAACTCATTGAGAAAGATCTTCGGAAACTTTAAAAATCGAACATTGAACAGTGTTCAATGAACACCCTATCTTTCTAATTAGAACCGAGTCGAGTTCCCCCACTTTGAGAACTCTCTTCCGATTCTCGCAGTAATCATTTTTCATTGAAACTAGAGTTGATTTTGGAAACTGCACTTCACCTTCTTGGGTTTTGCTGTCGATATCAAATAACCACCATTAAATTGGGAGCATTGCCACCGAACGGAAATGAAAGAATTTCCGAAAATGCTCATGAACATTCGGATTACCGTTTAAAAACGTCGTTCGACTTTTTTCTCTATTTTTTTCTCTCTCTCTCTCTCTCTCTATCCTTCTCTCTCATACATTCCCAGTTAGTTCAGTGCATTCCCAACGTAATATTCCAACAATTTGACGGCAATCACATTTAAAATATAGCATTTGAGCTGCTTTGCAACAATTTGTTCGATTGTTGGCGGTGTTTGGTAGTTGCTTTGTAAAAAAATGAACTAAGTAGTGAAAAAAAAACACACACACACAACAAACGAACTTGGGTTTAAGTAGTAATTTAACGTTTTTGTTCACTCTCATTCGTTTCAATTACTAGTTTATGTAAATGTCCGTGAGAAAATTTATGAATTGTAACATAAAATACAACACATCAAAATACCTGAAGTGACTCATAAATAAAATGTCGAAGAGTGCGCGATGTGAAAGAGAGGAGAGTGTGGAAAAAGCGGTTGGGAAAAGTGTAAGGGAATGTCGAATGGACAAATGAATTGTGTATATAGAATACAGAGAGGGAGAGAGGAGAGAGATCATTTCTGGTCGATTTGATAGAGCTTAGGGAGAGATAGAGAAAAGAATTGTTGCCTTGATCGAGGTACTATGCATACCATTGTGAGAGCATCTCATTTATGATGTATTCATCGATGAGTGGTGTTCTTTTCCCTTTTGGCAAAACCGAACACTCTCTCGTTCATCTTCGAATTGATCTAGTTTGCTTTTTATTGTTATGCATACTACATATTTGTTGTATTCCTGTTTTATACCGCATCTACGTCAATGTTTAAAACAATAGCACTTGGGCCGACATTGCGTGCGGCTTGAGAAAAATATCGACCGGCGTATTCGATGGAATGGATTGTGGAACAAACATCGGCCGCATGAAGAACAATCGCATAGAGACAGATGGTGAAATGTTGATTAAAAGACAAGCTGCCAGTAGCACTGCATCCATTTTAACACCACATCAAACTTCGGCACCGTACACGTTCTGGCATTTTCTGTTTTGGCATGTGTTTGCGTTTTGTTTACTTTCCAGCCGATTTTCGTACATATCGAATACATCATCCGAATGTGGTGGTAGCTCAATGGATATTTTTTTTGTTACTACGACGTTCCAAATAAACATCAAATCGTTTTGAATAACATCTGTATGAAATCCATTTTCTGGAATGGAAATGTACAAAGAGTAGAAAAAAAAACTGAAGCGAACGAAAAAAAGGAAAAACACGAAGAATTGAAGGTAACAATCGAATCTATGAAAGAACCGAGAGCGTCTGGCAACAACTGCAACCGGCAATAACACATCGACAATGGTACCATTCTTACGTAGCACACGCAGCCACAGAGGAAAACAAGCAGATGCGAAATTTCTATTTGGTTTTAATGCGATGGCATTTCGTCTGTTGCCGAGCTCAATATGTTATTTCGATGAAAGCCGGTGTTCATGTATTGGTGCCACAAATACATGTAAACATATATCGGTTGAACATTCTGTTCAAAAACGTTCAATTCACTATCGATGTTCTTGTTCCCTCTCCGGTTAAATGACAGGCAACGGAAAGTGTCAGTGATATTATGTATTGTTGATGTCATCATTGTGTGCGCATCAAAATTCGAGAGAGAGAGAGAGAGAGAGAGAAAACTGAACGTTTCCTCTTGTACCAACCGATATTGAGGCTTTGAATAAGTTGTCGGCTTGAATTCACTTGAATATTCGTTTTTTTTGGGATTATTTCTTTCTCGACACTCTTTCCGTATATTCAACGAGTCTTAACAGTTGATATTTTACTCTTTCCGTTCATTTCACATGACCGAAAATAACAATGCGACTTAATAATATCCTCTTACTCGAATAAAACTTAATATATTCCAAAGCGAAGTAAATCTGAATTTTAATGCGATGCATCAAACACACAACAATGACAACAAATTAGTCGAAGGAATAAAATGAAAAAGTCAATATTTTCTGCATAATGAAATGAATTTTGAAGAAAAAAAAAACTGGTGAGGTCTTTTTTTGTGTATTCATTCAGTTTTGGACAATGACCGCATCGAATGGGTTGATTGTGTTTGTAGTGCGAATGTGACCGGCATGTGATTGCAAATAAATCTGTCTTGTTAATTGTGTACAAAGTTTCCTCATCGCATGACCAGTATGAATTTCACTGGAACCATCAACAACAACGGGTAAAACCGAATGTATTTAGCATTTTAATTTGAATTCTATACGTCTGGATTTGGTTTGGACTTTACTGAACTGGTTTCACCTTTTTGCTTGTGATTCGACGGTGGAATTGCGCAGCTCAATTATTATTTGATATTTGAGCCACTGACTGGGCATCACGATTTTAGGTATTTAGCTAACCATATCAAATCAACGGCGGATTGGCGAGAACGAGGTCGCAAATGAACATGCGAAATAATTAACGAGTGCAATAAATTTATGATGTTCGACTCTTTTCCATACTCACTCAATGAGTAATTTTTTTATGAGATTCTATTTTTGTGTGTCGCGGCGGCAATGAAACGGCGAAAACGAAGCCAGTTTACGCCCCGTTTTTTTTCCGTTGTTGTTGAAACCATTAATAATTTAACCGTCGATTATTCCGCAGTTTTGTATTTTTAGTCGTGTTGATAGTATGGAGTTTAAACCATTCGTTTGGAAAATCCGAATTCGCGTATTTTTCTGCTGTTATTGTTATTTGTACGTCAATTTCGAATGGGACAACCGAATTCAAAATAGATACACGGTGTATAGACTACTACACACCGTGTAGTTGTATTTTAGTGACACAAATATTGCGATGTGACGCGTTTCGTTCAGAGCAAAGCGCGCACAGCACACACGAGATGTTGTTTTTCGTGCATGTGTTCTAAAAATGGACAAACATTCGTTTTTAATCACAACTTGAGCATGGCTAATTTGTTGTGACGATGTTTACAAACCATAGCGAATCTACACACAGAGAAAACGACACAACCGATGCACGACACACAAGTAACTCGTGTATTCATATTCAAAATTATTGAATTGTGTGTATTTGTTGCAATTCTATTTATAAAAAAACATCTTCACTTTCTTCGTTAATTGAATTATGGCTTTGCGACAGTTCGAAACGATGACAAAATGAAAATGGGAGCGCGATGCATATTGATGATCTATCAATGCCTTGTTTTGCTCGCTATAAATTGAAATTGGTCACACAAAACTGAATTACGTGCCATTTTCATGTCAATTTCACACTGATCAAATTATCCGCCACAATTTAACCACTACATTTCTCACTCTAGCTCTCATTCTCTACGTCCACCGACAAGTGGCGGGCGCACAGTGTCTCAATGAAATTGAATGTAATGTGTTGATATTTTAGCGCCGTATGCAACGAAAATAAAAACAAAAACAGGAATGGGAAACGCCACTTTGTGATGTCAAGTGAAAACGAGGCGACAGAAAAACATGTGTTCGCCACCCGAACCAAGCACCATAATCGAGTATTGTTCTTCGTTGGCCGCGTACTCAACATCACCAAATTACATTTTGTGTCATCGCCACACAACGCCTGACATTACAAACGTACAGGAAGTGCGATAGCAAAACGAATGCTTGTTCACAACTTTTTCCTTCTCATTTGATGCGGGGTGACAGCGGCGCCGTTTTATTTATGATTTAAAATTAATGTCTACAGAACACATTCCATTTCCATACGGATTCATTGCATGAACCATAAAAAAAACTGAATACATTTTATCAGCGAAATTGATCCGACAAAGTGGAAACAATTGGATGGCAATACAATAACGAAAACACCACCATACCGCACCAAAAGTGTCCAGTATGGAATGTTAAACAGAGAGAGCCAAACATTCAATACGTACACGGAAACAAGTACATGTGAATTCAATCGATTTACAAAACAATTGTTTACATTTTAAACGGAGAAAACAAATGCACGTGCGGTATACGCGAACACGATTTGTGATTTGAAAGAAGAAAAAAAACAAAGTCAAACACCACATTATTATAGACATTTAAGCACATATCGTTTTATCACTCTGTATCGCAGTTAGCACCTTGCGGAAATAAATATGAGCTTACGAATTACTGCGGCGAAATAAATATTGTACAAATATGCGAACATTTTAGTTGTTTTCTCTCTTTCTCCCGTCTTCTACAATGTAAATATACATATTCGGGGTTTTCTGACGGCGACTTACATACTGCAGATATAGTTAGAGTGGCAGGACTGCGTCATTCATCACGTATCACACCATCATTAATTTAATTGGCAAAACGAATGGTGTGTGTCTATGTGTGTGCTTAAGTTTATTGAGTGTGTGTGTGTGTATTTGCCCATTCATTCATTTTATTGGTTTCATTATCTAGCGGTAATTTTATTAGCTTCATTGAAGTCATTTGGTGATGTGTGATCTCTATTCTACGATTTTACCATGAAAAAAAGGAACAACCGATTGTTTCGAGCTATCTAATGTGATAATCAGCATTTACAACGAATCAACGACGACGGTCGACGGTTCAGTGTTTTTAGTGCACAAGTCTGCAGCACAAAGTTCAAGTTGGATGATGTCAAATCAGTTGACTTGATATTTTCGCTTCTTTCTATTTCTTTTTCTCTTGCTACGATTTGAATGGCAGTGACCGACGATCGGCGTGCGAAAGGCCAAAGACGTAGAAAAACAGAAATAGACAACATCAACTTGAAAAATATATTTTCACATTTACGCAATCGTATTAGCATAGAACAGACGGAGCGAGTGAAATGGTCACCGGATACTTCGGTATGAGTGTGTACGAGAGAACCGCGACTATGCGTTCTTTTCCACAGATATGTGTGCAATTAATATTCCAGTTATGTAAAAAGGTGAACGATCTGTTGTTGGAAGTGCTTCCATTTCTGCCGTGTGTGATTGGCCGTGCGTGCGTTCGAGAGCGAGAAAGAGGGACCAAGAGAGAGAGAGAGAGATAGAGAGTCAGCAAGAGATAGAGCAAAAGAGCTCTTTCAGCAACTGTCACTTGTATGTTGCGTGGTTGTACGCTGATCAGTACACAATGAAAAATTAGATTGAACATTGTCAAAGGCTTTGACTCATAGCAAGCGATGGAATGCCATTCCATGTTTACATTGTACCGTTCGGAGAATTTGCGAGATTGCTCGTGCTGTTGAAAAGAATATTAGATATAGAAAATCTACTGTCATTCTCTCACACGGTCATTCAAATCTAGTTATTACAAGTCATCAACATTCCGACAGTCTAAACGATTTGAAATCCTTCAAGCACAATGGCACGCTGTGTGCCATCGTCACGGAAAAAGATGGCATATTCATTCGTACACAATCGAAGCCACAGAAAACGATAAAGAATACGATAGAATTTGGTACAAAGTAGAAAAAAAAACTGGTTTCAGTTTTTATGTTGCCCATTTTCCGTGCGACGAGCCATTGTTCGCCTAATAACAGAAGTCACCGTGTTGAAATGATATATACCGAATATTGCCTACCATTGCAATTCCACGAAGCACAATAATGTTCATTGACGCCGCCGTTTTCGTATGCCATAAACGGAAGACTGAGGGAATTATGGAAACGTCGTGGGCTGCGTACAGATTTGCGTTGTTTCGAAAAAAAGTTTGTTTGCAAAATAAATTTGATGGAAATAAATTTTGTCAGATTAAGAAAGAAAAAAGTTGTTGCAAAGCCCATTTTTCAGCAGCAAATTTTAAGTTAGTTCGTGTCGTTGCACGACCTTGAAAGAACGCATTGTTAAAGAAACAGGCGTAATAATGCCTAAAGAATGCAACGCCAACAAAATAAATGAAACAATAGGGTGATTTGATTTTCGCTAATTTAGCCATTATTTTGCACGAGCGTGTGCTCCCGTGTCACGTTTGTGCATTGTGATTGAGAGGTATTTGGTTGCATGATTGAACAGTAAATCGCAAGCAATTCACTTTTACTTGACTTTTACTCTTTTTTTTCGACGGATATGTGCATCGCAAGTGGAATTTTTTTTATTCATTCATTCAACGTCACTCGCAATTTACGTTGACTTTCTATGTTAGACAAAAGAGGAGAAGAAAAACAGTCCGTTTAAAAGTCACATTGAACAGCTCGGTGAATTACAAGAAAGGAAAATCGATAATCGGGCTAGAGCGAGAGAATCACAAGCCAAAATAAGATTTTTTTTTTCTTTCTGCCATTTCCACATGTACTCTCTTAAGCGTGCAACAAGAGAAACTGTTGTTGTGTTTGAATCGCATACACAATTACCATTTATTGTCACAGTCGTGCTGTGCTTCAAGCGATCCATTAGATGGGTATTGAAGAGAGAAAATCCTCAAGTCATGGCTGTCTGTTTGTTTTGACATGATATTCCAAATTGATTATTTATTCATACTTTTTTACCATCTTTATTCTGCTCGAAGTGAGTGTATAGATCATCGTTAATATTTCTTCATCGTTGTCGCCGTCGTCATCGTCATAGCAGCAATAGATGATGGCGAGAAAAAGTTGCATAGATATTTTAGATTTCATTTATGACGAGATAGCAGCGATGGCGGCGGCGGTTTTTAGATAAAAAAACAAGTGTTTTCATTGACGTTAGCAAGAGAAAGTATTAAAAGCATATTTCACACATAGTGAAAGAAACAAAATACATTTTTTTCTGTTATGTTTTCATCGTCTTTCTCCTTTGGCATTCTGGTGCTAACGAAGAAAGTAAAAGAAAAATATGTATGATAATTAGCATGATCTATGTGGATGTGTGTACGACATCTAGATAATGAAAAATCGGTGTGTTTTCGCTTGGAATGCGCGCATGTGGTTATGTAAATTTGCTGTGAGCCTCGTGTGCCGAAAATAGCAGCCTAATTAACATTTCCATCCGTCGGCGTGCGATCGCATTTGATTAGGTGTTATCATCGTTATTGCATTTGCAAGTAGATTATAATCTGCCTAATTTTGATGATGCTCGCAGCATACAAGACAACACAACACAAAAACAAAAAATTGATGACGTAGCGCTTGTTATGCTCGCATTCTATCATCATAATGGGATTGGGATCATACGCGAAGCTCAGTGTTGTTCGCATCCATTACGAGAAAGATAAATAGATTTAATGATTTTGCCGTGGTATTAAATAAAATTTACGAAGATAACGGCTTGTTTAAGCAACGGTAGCGATAAGACCGAAGCGATTTTTTTTAAATCTCTGTCTCTCTTACTCATGTAGTCTCTTGTGTGATAATTAGGTGCTCTTTTGCGGCAAAAAGTATTCCTTGGCGTAGATTCGCACATACACAAGAAAATTACAATAAATAATAATTGCAGCACATAAGTGAATGGGCCCAAAGCGAAAAAATTAATCTCACACGAAAAAAACACACCAACAACGACGACAGCAGCGGCGGCAGCGGTGGCGTCGGCAATTGTGGCGCGCTTGTTTGCATTGCTGCCAATTCATTTATCGCGGCGCATATTTCAAAGGTCATTTACTGGACTTGAATTCTAAGAACTGTGAAATTACCTCGTTGCCTCGCGAATATGCAATTATATAGCATTAAATCATTACTCTCGTCGAGCTCATTTTCCACGCAATTCAATGTATCGGCAAATTGGCCGTGTGTGTAATAAGAACCATGATTGATGCAGTGTAGCATCATCATCGTCGTCGTTGTCGTCATTGCCAGCGAATAAAATTCTTTGTTCTGTTTCTGGTTTGTTTTTCATTCTTGCTAATAGATGGAACGTGATCGGCGGCTGTCACGGAATCAAGTAAAATTTTTGAAATTGTTTGCATTGGCAAATGTTAGTCAATTTCATCCACCGAACCAAATGTCGAACGAGCGTCAATGTAATCGACATTACTCCTCAGAAACAAACTCACATTCCAAATTGTATTCAACATATTTCTCAAGCCTTTGACGAAGACGACGGAAATTATGTCAATTCCATTTGATACATTGCACACAAAAGACAACTTGAAATGATAAAAAAAAAACGGTTACTGTAAATATGTCGCGATAAATGCCATACTCTTGGCGCTCCGACACCACATTTTTTGCACAACGCAATCGTTACGTGTGCCTTTCATTCAATGCTTTTTTTTCGTCCGTCTGCATTCACTTTTGTTCTGAGCACAATTTCATTTCGCAGCATTTGCGTGATTTGATTATATACACACTTCAAAGGAAAAACCCATGATCGATCGATGTTTTCATTGAAAGACACGATATTTTTTGTATCGGCAAATTTACACACAGCTGTGCTCACATTTAAAAACCGTCTCTTCCGTTTATTCATCAAAACAACATATTGGCACACCAGACACAATCGCAAATTTATATATTTTCGTATGACCTATTTCATGTGTTTTTTTATTGAATTTTATCTGACACGCAAAAGACGACACACCATAACGATAACTTTAGCAAATATACAATCACATTACTAGAATGTGAAGCCACATACACACACACACAATTTTGAAAAATGAATATTTTTCGCTTGGATTGTTTATTGAATATCGCGTTGAACATCTTCGCACTGTGCCATAAAATGTTGCTCAAGTTTGCGTGGAAAATTGCATGTGATGAAATTGATTTCGTTTACGATCTTGATTCATTAAAATGAGTGTCTTTTTTCTTCGAAAATTACGACTTGGTTGAATTAATGTTTATTTTCGGAAGAAAACATAGAAAAGATCGAAAATGAAATAAAACTTTGCCATTATTATTGTTATCGATATGTTTTGCTATAGGAAATATGGGAGAGTATACGTTAGTTAATTGAAAAACAGACGGAAGAGTTGACGTTCCCATTGAATGTATATTTATTAGCTACTGATGCCATTCGAACCCCATAATAATACAACAATGCTATTTGCTAGATAATTGCATGACGGGCAAACGCTTGCTCGACATGAAAACGCTTAACCATCAATTTATTATCGTTATCCCATTCATCTGAAGGCAGCAGCAGCAGCAGCAGTCTGGAGTGTTTCAATTTAGAAGTCATCAGTTCTATCATGGTTGTTTGGCGAAAAATCCGGGTTCGCCTCTATTTTGAAATGACAATTTAATAAAAACGGAACAAAAGCAGCAAATATTCTCATTTCGAGTTTTAATTTAAAATTTCGACGAGAGCGTTCGTCCTTCACGCGCACATCACTGCAAATGAAGTGGGTTCATCAGCAGCGGCACATCTCACAATAAAAGTGATTTAAAATAACAACACAAAGTTATGAAGTGTGAGATGGATTTTTTATTGTTCGCATAATCGGATAGTGATGAGTATCATTTTTTTCGAGAGAGAGAGAGAGAGAGAGAGAGAGAGAGAGAGAGAGAGAGAGAGAGAGAGTCTGGGAACAATGACAAACGTGTCACACTTAAGCAGTGACAGCAGCGTACATTTAATAAAGCGTTATTAAGTGGACGACGAAGAGTTCATCGAGTCGGGGGATGTTAAGCATATCAGGGATGCAGTATGCAGAGCACACTGTTAAGCCAACGCACGTCGTTATCGTTGTCGGAAACTGTGGTCGCAGCGCACGCAAATTTGAATAAATAAAACGCATAATAAGAAAGTAAGTATATGTTTTAACCGTTGAATTGGTTCGCACGGTGACACTAACAAGCGACCATATGCCGCTGGAAAAACAGTGCGTGTGTGTGTACGTATGTGTGTGTGTTCTCATTAAAGTCGTATTAGTTTCAATAAATTCCCACGTTCATTGTTACTTATTATTATTATGATGATTGTATCCCAATTGTTAATGAAACACACACACACACACAAAATATTCCGATAAATGAATAATGACTAAATTAAAACGTTTGAATCCTACATTTAAAAAAAAATTCACCTCGTTTCCATTTCGATTTTTAATAAACATTTTTTTCTAAACAAAGAACCAGAAGTTTGTTTCGCTTTTCGTTGCATTTCGTAGAGTTATCGTCCTTTTTGCATTACGAATTCCAAGCTGTGTTCATTTCAATGGTGCTATTATTAGAGAAAAACGACCGTCGTATTTATTGTTATTCTTTCTTATATTTGTTCATTGTTCGCTTGGTTCGTTGCACCGAACTGCGTTCGCCGTGCAATGCATTACATGCTTGCGCTATACGTGCGAATTGCGAAAGGGTCAGACGAAAAGAATATATTTCCCATTTGTGATCATGTTGTTTCTCATATTATTTTTTTTCTCTCGCTTGCTGTATATTCTTCTGTGCTTGTACACGCGGTTACGCTAGTTGATGATGTTCATAGCGATAATCTTTTGATGCAATATCTTTCTGGAGATGAAGACTTGCTGGCTGGGATGGCTGGCGTGGAAAAGAACATCGAACCGCATTCAAATTGATAAAAAGAAAAAGACGAAGAGAAGACGCTTAATGCTCTTGCAATGAGATTTTGTGTCTGTGACCCTGGGAAAGGTTCATTACCGTCATCGACCGTACAAATTCAATTCCATTTAAGAATGTTAATGGCATTCCGTCATTTACAAATTATCTCTTTCCTTTTCTTCACTGTTACCTGCGTGTGTGTCTCGATACTGCGTCGATATGTCGACCAAACGGGGAAACGGTTCGTTCAGTAAAAATTCGATTTCTTAAAAGTCGCAAACTTGGTGATAGCATACATCTTAGCTGGCAGACAGTGGGAATGGGATCGGAAATTACCCTATTCCATTTGCAGTCGGGAAAAAGATTTAGCGTGGTCGCAATTTATCGCTTCAACAAATTTCACTACCACCTTTAAACTCACTGTCGCTCACATTCCCTTAAGATGAGAAGCAGCTTCGCTTAATATAAAAAATTCTCACACATTTAATTTGTGTTCCTTCGTCAATCAATGCACCTTTTACCGGAGGCGCCTGAGAAAATTCAACATTTGGCCATCGATATCCATACATTTCATTTGCAAGTAATTTGCAATATTTCATATTCGAAAGGTCCAGAGCATCGGAGATTTGTGAATTTGTTGTTTGTAGAAGGAATCCGACAACCCAATCAAAGATTCTATTCAAACAATTTGAATCAAACAATTATACACATCTCACACACTTTAATCACTATGAATATTCAACATGATTTACGAATTATTTCCTTCTTTGCTTTTCCTTCGTCTTCGTCTTCGTGTTGTTGTTTTTTTTTCATATTTACCGAGGGGGATGCTAAACAATACGGTCTCGCACAAAAGGATGCCGGCAAAAGGAAAACGGAACGAAGAAATGAGAAAGGTATTGTTCGAAGTATTTTCAAGGTATTTTAATATGATGTTTGTATAAAGAGAGTGAGAGGAAAAAAAAGGGGGCAAAAGTTTACAATGAACTGCAATTTTGTGCCGAAGGTAACTAACTGCATTTTTCAGCTCAACGGCAAAACGTATTTTTCGAAGTGACAAAGGTAAGTGAGCGAGTCGAGACAGAGAGAATGAGAGTGAAAAAAGAAATAGCATATATCATAATCGCATGATATGAATGAAATACCGTCGTATTGGGAACAATGCCGACGATGGAAAATGCTCAAAATTCTTTTTCACACATCAATTCCCTTTTTAGATTCCACGTCAAATGGTGCACACCGCACTCCAATTCCACCGCACACATTCTCGTACGGAATTTTGGACTGAATATTATTCTCATGAAACCAACGGCACCGAACACACACAGAGAGACACATGCTCAAATTCTGAGTTTCAGTAATGCTAATGGTTAAAACGAATTCCCCGAGAAAGTCTCGAGAAAACTCAATTTCCACATTCAATTTAGGATGCTGACAATTTTTTCCTCGCTTTTTCTTCGCAAAAGTAAATAATAAACATGAGTTGTTGAACTCGATACTTGGGAATTCGTTGCAACAGCACAACTCGTTCCATATCGGATGAATGTGAGGTGTTGGATGTGTCGTTTGGAAATTGAATTTGACAACAATAACATTTCGGTTTTGACATATGGTTGAAAATTTGCCATCGGATCCGAAACTAATCTACGAAAACAGAACACATTTTGAAAGGAAATCCCGAAACCACTTGTGGTTTTTCATTTCGGATCGAATGCAAGTTTATTTTTTCATCTTTCTCTCTCTCTCCCTCTCTTTATTTATTCTTTGGCTTGAATTTTCAGCACGGAATTCCTCAAGACTTGACAATTTTAATATTCACAATTGCACAGTGCAACACCGCCCCGTTCCATTGTCATGTCGCTAAATTCCACAATCAGCAGTACCATTTTTTTCGTATTTAGTTTCCATGCCCCATTCATTTTCGAAGGTTAAAATCGTTGCGTGTTTTGTCGCAAAACAATTGTCGGGATCTTTGTTTTTTATTAACAAAAAAAAGAAGCTAAAATTCATAAGCCAAAAGAGAGAATAAGCAAAGGAGAAAGAGAAAAAAGTGTAAGAAGAAAAAGCGAATTGCCAGGCAAAATTAAAATGTTATTCGCAAGTTGAGAGTAGTTGCATTAATATTTATTCATAAGTCTGTGTGCGCCTTTGTTGTACGGCGATGATGAATGAATGAATGAACGAAGGCGAACTGTTGTGCATATAAATATGCATATAATTACTGTGTCGATTAGTGTTGCCTCGCAACGGAAATCTGACACACTGACAACGTTTTCGTGGAAATCATTTTACTGATGCAGCCAAAATGGCACACAAACAGTGTGAGAGCGAGAGAGTTAGAGTGAGAAAATATTTTGGAGCTGAGAGTAGTCGGTATAATTTTGGTGTGAATTTAGAGTGCGTGGAATATGTTTGTTTTTTTTTTTCTCGTTGATTCTCGGGTGTTGTTTCGCTTACGCAAAATGAGCTGCATAATCCACAAAAACCGACAAACCAACCAGCAAACGGTGTGCTAAAATGCGAATGCATGCGATATTTTCGAGTCGTGTGCATGAAAAGTTCTTCGCCATATTCAATCCACACACACAGAGACACAGTAACATCTCTCCATATCGCCATATGCTTTTGTGATTGGATTAAATATATATATATTTGTATGTGCAGTTGTGCACCAACCTACATTTTAATTCACATGCTCACATAATCGCATTCAATTCGCTTTTCATACCGTCAAATGCATTCGCTCTCGCCGAGCCATTCCATACCACGTAATGGAATTCAAAGTAGATAAATCTATGGTTTGAGATGTATTATATGCATTTTCACAACGGGCGGGTGCCTGCTCACTCACTTGTTTGCTTGCGCGCTCATTCGTTCACGTCCGCTCACCCAAACCGCTCTCTTTCAGTGCTCACTTTGATTACCAATCTCATTGATTGCGATTATAACATAGAGCAGCCAAAGTTCATAGCATCAATTCCGTTTGAAGGCATTGGATGTATTTTCCAAACAAATATATATAAAAAAAACACAATTCACATTAAAAACCTGTAATGGTTATGGGCATGCCAAGAGATAAAGCAATAAAATGAATGCGCCAACTTCGAAAGAGTGATCAAGATAAAGAAAGCAAGCCATTTAAAACTGAAAACACAACGACTGCAATGAAGAAAAGCAACAACAACAACAACAGTGTGTAGGGTACCAAACACGGGTGAAGCTCAACGAGTGCCATATCTCGATGCGAATTGTGTTCACTCTCTTTTTATCTCTGTGTCACTCTATCTCGCTCAAACCAGTCGAAAAGTCAATGTGTGAGCACAATTTTTTTGTTGATATTGTTGTTCTTGTGGAGCAGCCACAAAACGATTCCAAGCATTTTTCATTCGACACCCGATGCTCGAAACAAAACAAGTGCTTCATTTTCGCCATTTGTTCATTTCATTGCAAATGCGTCGACGTGAATGTGTCGGTGCATCAGCAACACCGAACAACAACAGCAGCACAAATCGCACACCTTTTGCTTTTGTTCGCCCCATAAGCTTCAATGGTATGTGTCATGGCATTCTATTTTTCTTTTGTCATTTAAAATGCACGAGACACTGAATGCCTGAGTGCTGGCTGCAATTGTCGACCATAAAACGACGTAAACACCAACAATAATCATAATTACAACATGTTGTACGTAATAAAATGAAGAAGTCGATGACGAGCCGTTTGCACATATACAGCACACACACACACACAGTCAACACAGCAACGGAGGCAAAGAAGTACAAATAAATGGCAGTAAGCAGCAAATGCATCAAATTGCAACATACGCCTTTTTTTCTACTTGCGGTTGTCAGCCCAAAGTCTAATGCCAGTTTTGTTGACAAAACTCAAACTTTTCGACAATGACAGCAAACCAAATTCGATTTACCTATGGAAACAAAGAATGCACGACACACGAGACACGTTTCTAAAATGCATGTCGCCTGAATAGCGTCTTGTACGGGCTAATCGGTTTCAGTACATCCGTAATTATGAGAATGGGCTCTTTGTTGTTTTTCGAACGCGTTTTTGCCTAAATCTGATAATGAATTCATAATGGTTTTATTTTAGTTTTTTCATTTAATTATTATGAACCAAGAGAAGCTTATAAAATGCGAAGTCAATAAATTGTGCACTTTGTTCGATTTATATGGGGAATTTTTCATTGAATGTGATTTGAGCACGATGTGCTTTAAATTTACGATCATACTGAAATGGCAACGGCAAATAGAATGCAATCCATTGTTGTGTTCCACTGCGGTGGATGCAATGCGAAACACGTCGAATCCGAACCAGAAGAGATCAGTTTTATTGGTCTCGTTTGAAAATAACAACGAAGACAAATAAATGTGTTGGAATGATTTAAAACAGGTTTTTGTCGATTGACGACGGGTTTGCTATGCTTTGTGTGTGCAAGCGAGTGCTCGCTCGGCTCTTTAAGCCAATTTCGCATTTTTCGATTGCAGGCTTGCTTGCGGGCGATACGATAGAAGGAGCACAATTTGGACAAGAATACGACAAAGATAGTTCATGTTTTTCATTTCAACAACAAACTTGTTTGTTGTTTGAATTCATTTCATTTTTTCTCTGTCAGTTGCTGTCTGTTATCGGCGATAAAAAAAATGTAACGAATTTGTTTCGATTCGACGCATTAGTGGAAGCAAACATAAAATAAACATACGGCAACAATAACTGCTGATGATTGCGTTATACGTTTATTGAAAAATGTTTCATAATCCAATCCATCAACATCGTAATAATCCCGTCGAAAAATCAATCTGCAAGCAGAACACGTACCAAACGGACTGTATGAAAAACAATCAACTTTGAAATTTAACGGCACCGGTGTTGAATGCAGAGAAAGAGAGACAGAGAGAAAGAATTGAATAAAGTCTACACAATGAAAGTCACTTCGTTCCTGTGAATAAGAAAGAAGAGAAAAAAGCGCTATCGTTAGCTCTAAGAATTCGACGGTGCATACGAGCATGACTAAAAGAAATTCCAAGAAATGTAGACGACCAAATCGAATGAAAAAAAAACCCGTTCCACACACACAGCGAGTGTGCTGTGTGTATTTTGTTTGATTTCTTCAACAAATGAAATGGAAACGACACACCGAAGCAACTATCTTTTTCTCTTCTGTGTAAATTCGTTCGCTGTCATCCCGTATGATCTCGTTTTGTGTGTGTGTATGGGTCAGATCGGGTTTTTCATGTGTGCATGCATGAGTGTATATCGCTCCCAAAAATGGTCATTCTTAATCTGCGTTGATTGCAAAGAATCTTCACGCGTTTTATTTGTCTCTTCGCTCTGACTCTTTGACCACTGGACAAGGGTAATCCCAGTTGGATTCTGTGTGATATTCAGCTTAATTAAAATCTGGTTTTAAATTTAACACATCACTGCAGCGATGAACGATGAAAGCGAGACATCATTCACAAATCATTTGAATTGCGGCCACAGGCAAATGAGCGAGCTACATCAGAAAATCGTGTGCAAATTCAATTTTCATCGTTTTACGAAAGCAAAGTCACACATAATAGAATAATTATTGCCATTTCATCATCATGTATCATTAATTAAAAGCCCATTGCGAACGATATGAACACGGGAGAGTGGAGAGAGAGAGAGAGGGAAAGAGCAAGTGAAATATGAAGCATGTGAATAGACAAAAAAAACCATGCATTAATAACAGAGGCAAAATTCTATCCGCGATTAGTCAGATTTTGCAGCAGCCGCTACAATGAACCTATGTAAATAACAAACGATATGCAAAACTATGGCAATATGAAATGTATGCGTACATATCAGCGGGAGGTACATTTAGAAATGTATATAGTATCTCTCACTCTCGGTGTGTTTTGGTTGCATGAATGTGGTGCTGGCTCGCATTAAAAACTCATTTACATACAGAGTTGAGGCTGTGTCTGGGTTTGCCACGGTGAAAAATGATAATGCGGTTGCAATCGATCGCGCTCAATCCAAACAAAACGATCAATTAATAATGCCACGAGCTTACTCGGCGCACTTTTTTCTGTTGCAAAAAGCATCCAACAACACGCTGAACTACGTACCGAATGAACGTAATCAACGGCGTTTGGAGAGGGGAATGCGCTACAGGCCAAAAAAGACAACAATTTTGTTTGCCAACCAAGTCATTTGGTCTAGAAACTACGCATAATTGTGAAAAAAATATATCATCTTGTTCGTGTCACGCGTTTTCTTGTTACTATCGAGTAAATACTGGAAATAAACAGAATTCGTGTTTTCTTTTGTAATCAACAACAAAGAGAAAAGAGAAGAAAAAGAAGAGTCGTACCTTTTGCTGGAGAGTAAATTCGGATATCGTGTATTTGTCAAAATAATTATATGAATTATCCGTTCCACGTATATTTATGGTTCACACTAGACAGGTAAATTTGCTTCAATTTTGTGCCGCTAAACTCTTCTTAAATGTCGAATGTAGCTCACACAAATTATTATTGGTTAAATAAATAAATAACCATTTTTTTCACCAGTTAAAAACGTGTTCTTTCTCTCACACAATCATTTACGAAAAATATCGATGTTTATTATGTCACACACACACACACTCAATACTCAAAAACTCTCCTTCGGATTGAAGAGCAAATTGTGCTTATTTAATTTTGCGGTTTTCGTTGCAGTTTATCTCCAGCAGCAATTATTGTGATTTCTCTCTCTACTCTGCCCAACACAAAAACTTTGAATAACACAAAATATGCATGGATATTTTTGTTCGTTCGACGGAAAAATCACCAACGCAGTGATTCACAGTATACAAAATGTGACGCACTTCGATATGATGGACGAAGAAATAGTTTTCGTGTTCATAATTTTAATTTCATTTATTTTCGGAATTATCTTGTCACACACATAGAATTTTGTTTCTTGTTCTGTTCCGAAAGTTTTGTTCGTGTTGTTGCCACCACGAAACACGGCGAAGAAAAATCACACACTGAGATTTTTTTCTGTTGTGCTATTCAACAACAAAAAAACGTTCTGGTTGTTATTCCTTTTGTCTCTTTCTCTCTCTCTCTCTCTCTCTCTCTCTCTCTCTCTCTCTCGTTGAGACTTCTTCGACTTATTTTATCTGTTTTTTTTTTTGAGCGAAGATTCAAAAATGTAAAAAAAGCAATACACACCGCGCTATGATATAAAGACAAGACGAAACGAGAATCGCAACGGATATGGTGACAATACACAAGAACGACGATATGCCAGAAGCCCACGGATAATCGAGTTCTGATGTTGTTTTTGTTTTTGTTCTACTCTCCTAAGCCACAGAAATGAATGCGATATGAACGAGCTCGTGAGCTCGATCGACCGAACCAAACTCGTAACGGTTGAACAACTAACTGATGATATAGTTGCATATCGCAGTCAAGTTTTGCTGCTCTCGACACTCAAACACATCCACACATTCAATGTGAAACGTACGAATCAACACATATACAGACACACGACCGCTTGAAGCCGTATGGAGCTGAGCTGTTGTCATATGTGTTTGTATATTGGCAAGCATGACACAATCGTATGGAATGGTACGTACGTGTGTTTGTGGTTGTGTGTATGTGTCGTTGTTAAACGTGTGTATGTTATTGCTTTTGGCGATGCGTTGATTAGGGCAACGAGAAAATGATCGACAGGTATGATTTTGACTCGAACGTTTGGAATTTCGTTCGGGCGCTCTGTGTCGTTGCTGTCGTCGTTTGTGTCTGACAAATTATCTCTGATAAGCAAATGTAGCCCATTTAAATTCCAATGAGTTTGCATACTTGTGCAACAGTTAACGGTGTTCATCATCATCTTGGCCGATTTTTCGATGCTTCACTTGGCGGTGACGATGATCGTAAATTATCATTACGGTCGCAATTTGCTTGGCAAACAAGAATTTTAATTGCGTTCTTACCTGACCCGAAAATACCATCTTTTTTTGCATTCATTCTATTTAGCATTTTGCTACTTATTTGGTATTTCGATTCTGTTTTTTTTTGTTCGTCTCAAATCATGACTTGTTTGTCATTGTGCGGACTTGTCGCTCGAGTCATCAGAGTCTGATTCATCATACATCTACTTTTTTCCCTTAAAATCCACAACCGAATGACATTTAACAAATACATCAACAAAAAGCGTTGAGTAACTCTCGATTTTTTTCTCTCTCTCTCTCTCTACCTACCTACGAATTAATTCAGTGCGTACGTTTTATTCATGGCACAGCACATACAGTTACAACCGCATTTTCATTAGGAATGAGAAGAAAAACAAATAACCAACTCTGCATAAAATGCTGCGAGATGCGAGAAGAAGAAGAAGCAGCGAGAACTAAAACCAACGATATTTCCCACAGTTCAACGCCAATCACACTTTAAAAAAAATTATGTTTAACTGAAATTCACATGCATCTTTTGCTTCAATGAGTTTGCTATACATTCACCATCACATTGAAAACCGCTGCCGTTTGGGTTTGTATTTCAGTGGTTTTGTGTTAGTGCGACGAGGTGCATGTGTAGCAGGCACACTGGTTCTCAGCAACGAACTCGCTCAATGAATCGCACTGGAAAGTGTGAGTGTGTGTGTGCGCAACCATAGAGTTGAAGCAAGCATGGAGTTGAACGAAGGGAATAGTTGAAGAATAAAAAAGGCGGTTTTTTTTCTCTTCTACACTGGAATGAACTCATGTGACGACACACAGTGCGTGTATGTACTGGAAGTGGCAGTGGAAAAACGTTCAAAATGCATTCGATTCTCCTATTATTCTTGGCAAAAATCATCGCTTTCATTTGAAATTCCATATAAATTCCACAATTCCAATGTGTGTGCACTTTCATCGTCAGCCTTTTGTTCAAATCGCCCGACTACATAGATATATGAAATTTACAAGTTTGCCATCTCTATTTGAGAAAAAACAAGAAATAACGAGATAATCAGTTCAAATAAGTTGGTGCACGCGCTTCAATTGAACATTGTAATCGAAATATGTTCGTTGCAACTCAATTTCATTCACTTTTCTTCTCGTTTTGGTTTATCTTTTGTGCTTCATGTTCCGTTCATGTTAATAAATAAACAACTGCAATCGAAATTGAGTTTCTACAATTTTCTTTCTATCTCATAGTCTCTGGCATGCCAACGCAAATGTGCAAATTCATAAAATCAACAAAGGGAAATGGTTCTTTGAATGGATCAAAACAAAAAACGAACGAAAAAAATCTCTTTCTCTCTCGTTTCGTTCATTTTATGGGCTTTATTCGTGCTATGAAATCGCATGTAAATTGCAAGTTATAATTTCAAATTGACCATTTCCATGTTAAACATATTTTCAAACTGTTTCTTTTTCCTTCACGTGCTTGTATGTGTATGTGTGTGTTGGTACAAAGTGTAAAGTTTCGCCAATTTGCCGGAGCGATAAAGAGGATCAATATTATGTTGCGTTGGAGGATAAATGGTGTAGGTTAGTACCATTTCCATATTCTCTCCGCTGACATATTGAAATGCAGGTCTGCAACGTACATTTTGCATGTTGGTCAGTTGTGCTGTGTGCATTTGCTACTGCAAATTAGTTTGACTCAGTGATAAATGCATTGTTGTTTGTAATATCCACCGGGGGCATATAAATATGGGTCTATGGTAAAACTTTTCCAACCAGATTGTGTGTGTTTGTTACAAATAAGCGAGATTTATGACCGGTCAGTTTTAGTATGGCTTGAATATGATTGTTGACACATTTTTAAAGAATGCATATCTCAAGGATATATATAGAACCATTCACTTTTTATTCTCTCCACCGTCGCTCATCTACTCTCGCACAGTACGCGAATAAACAGCTCAACAACTTTTCCCTTCTCACCACCACGTTTTTGTTTCTCTTTCTCTATATGCAAATGCAAATGAAATCATCATGCTGTCTACCGACTCGTTTGTATTACGGCCAATTATTCAAAACTGTGTGAAAAGTGTAATTTTAATTTGCATGTCAAGTGTCACGTTCATTTTCCATGCGGCTTTTCGTCGATCCGTCCTCAACTCTTTCGCTCTCTTTCTAATTCATTCGCATAAACAGGCCAAATATTCAAAAATGTTTCATCATGCGCTCCAGTAAATATACGAGGTCAATGCTTTTTTCCCTTTAATTTATGGATGTTTTTCTAAGTCCTTAATTAATTGCCATCGCTTTAATAAGTAATGCGATTACTCATTTACATTGCGATTATGAGAACACAATTCGATAAACTGGAGGCAAAATTATGCACAAACAATAATTATCCTGTTCCATTTTTGCCAATGCTGTTGCTATTATTTCGCTGGGAAGATACAGCACTACATTGGCCAACGATCAACGGTTGACTTTCAGCGACTTTCGTTCACACGACACTCTTGCTTTAATCATCAATGGTTTCAATGGTGTCATTGTAGTTTATGGAGTGTAGTTATGAGCGAGCAAAAGCTTATTAGGATTTGAATAAGCTCATCATCATCGTCATCCCAGGAACATACTCAATTCCTCTCTGACACGAAACACATTCATTAACACACTCCCTATGTCGCCACGCCGACGACTAATCAAAAGGGGGATTTAAGTGTAAGACATGTGTGTATACAACATTTGAAATGGATACTCAAACCTTGGCAAATGTGCAGAACTGACACAGTTATCCGCGACGTTTTATGAAATAGTAATAAATGAAATTATTCAACTGGTAATCATTTCAATTGCACATTGTTTTTTTTTCCTTTATTTCTCAATTCAATTGTTAAGTAAGATAAAATATAGCTACAAATTGAAGTTCTTTCATAAATTCACTCGTTTACTTGATGAATTCATAGAAATGTTCATCTTCAGGAAATTATTAATTCTATTAATTGTGAAAACAGCACAGAACTCGTAAAATAAAGTAAAATCATTTTAAATTCCGATTCCGGCTTATTGGTTTTAAATCACACCCTTCTCCTAGTCACTTCGGTACATCTGCCAAGAATTGAGTATTCATCCAACATTTGAATTCCTAATTAATTCAATTACGATTGATTTAAGCGTATTTCCGTTTCGAAAGGAATGAAACACATTACAATTGCAATTTACAGTTTGGTACGACTCAAATATCTGACGATTTCAAATTCACAATTTAATATATACATTGCCGTTTGGTTTGAGCAAACATAGCGAATGAAAATGAAACCGAGTCACATTTCCATTCGCTGAGTTTGATTGAAATGTTGCAATTTGCTAATGCTAATATTTGTATTGGAATATAATGTCATTTACCTTCAGTTTAAAAGTCTTGCATTAAATCTCGATCGGTGCGATTGGCGACCGTCTCGTTACTGCTTCAATGATGGCTGCTGCTGTTGCCGCTGCTGCTATTATTTGCTTACAGGCTCTCTGATTTCACATTCAATTTTATTCGATTTCGATGCTCAAACCCAAATACATAATTAGACGTCGTTTTGCACACAAAAATCGTATTAATTTTAACTTGACGCTAACCTAAATGAAAAAGAACCATGCGATATTTCGTTTGCGGGGGAAAAACACACACAAAACGAGCGAGCGAGAGAGAGAGAAAGAGAGAGAAAGACAACGAAAAATTATAATCTCAAACACTCCCAGCGGCTGGTCGTTGGTGTGGTGCGCTTTTATAATGACTCAATATTTTTTTTCCATATTTTTTTTTGTTCCATTCATAAGCAATGACGAAGACAACGACGAAGAAAGAAAAAAAAACAAATAAAAAATTAAGTATCTCTGTGTTGTTATGCGTTAAAATTGGCTCTGGAGCCCATGGAATTGAAATCGGTTGAATGCGCAAAAAATCTCATGCAAAATTTATAATCAGCACACACCAATTTTCATTACGTCCGTATATATCAAATATATATATTTGTTTCTTATTGATTTTCTTGCGATTTCTTTCTTTCGCGCGCCTCATTCACCGCCACACTGCAATGGCTTCGACGCTGGTTGAGTTCCATTGAAGTGAGGTGGTTACACAATCGCACAACTTGGAAATTAGAACGAGTGTTTTTTTCTTTTTCGTTTTGTGCATTGGTTGTGATTTTGGTCTTTGGCGCTGTCTTACAACCGAAGAAAAGAAGAAAATTAAAACAACTTGTTATATCAATGATTGATTTGGAGCATGGAGCATAGAAACCAAAATAGAGGGGGAAAAATAGTCAAAACTAAATGACGATAAACATGTTTATCGATAAAGTAAGGACCAAATAACGTGTGTGCTTCATTCACAAAAATAGTGGATATTCCTTTATGATTTCATATCGGTAAAAAAAAACACTAAAAATAGTTGGTGACATTTAGAGCCTCAAAATTTGACACTTGGTTGGAAAAGCAATCGATTTTTTGGCTCGTGTTTAAATAACTGATTGAAACTGGGTTTTTCGACTACGGTATGCAAGCCGCATGCATGTTGCTTGCCTTTAATGCCCTTGCCATTCCACATAGGCACAGATGAAACGTAGCAATTTTCACAGGCGTTCGTTTATTAAATGCTATTGAAATTGGCTGATTTGATGTGGACCGTAATATGATGATCAAAGCAAATCCCTCTAGATTTAGAATATTATCTAAACGCTTTGTGTTCGACTTTGCTTGGGCTTGCCACGAGATTTATTCGATGGAATTCAAAATTGGTCTCGTGAAACACGAAGAGAAACAGAAAAAAAAAACTCAATCATATGTACAAAACACGACGCAAGCGGGTAAAATGTCGATGGGACCCAAGGCCAGAGCAGCGCGCGATGCAGTGCTTACCTCAGCCAATCACTTGGTTCAGCACCAAGACAAATGAACCCATGTAACATTCCATCGTATTTTATTACTCTGATCAGACAATTTCATGCACAACGACCGAAATTCAAAAACGAAAAAGGTACATTCTCATTTACTCAGTACAGCAAGAAGAAGAAGAAGAAAAAATGTTTAAACAGACGATGAAGACGAAAAGAAGAAGAAAAAACAACAAGAATACAATAGCATAAACAAACACACAGAGAGCAGTTGCCCATTCGAGCAGTTCGTTGCTACGCTGTGTGCTATTGGCTCAGTGTGTAATTGTGAGGCAAACACCAAAACAAAGAACTCTATGAATGTTTAGCGATTAAAATCCGACTGGAAATGAAAAGTGAACGAAGCAAATAGAACAACAAAAAAATACACAAAATATACGAGAATCCCACAAGAATACACGATTATTTTGTGAGGTCGAATTCTTTCTCTCAATTCGCGGAATCTTCATGCGTGTGCCGTAATTTCATTAGGCTTATTTTTGTTCGTATAGCATTTCACTGTACTGCCAAAAAATGTTTTCGTTCTCTTTTTCTATCTCTTTGTTCTCTTCGGTCAAATATTTTTTTCTCGTCGAATCACCAGTGTAACACGCACCTCTTCGATTTCGATTTCTTAGCGTCACTATTAGCCTATATACATCTACTTTCAATTACATTGCTCATAACACAAAAAAAACTTTTTCATCACTGTCTACCGTCTAAGACGGTGTGTTGTTATTTCTTTTTTTTTCTCTCTCTTCTCTTATTGGAATAAATCACACTTTACACAACACGCATTTGTCCACAAAATCACACTTTCCTAACTCCGAAACTTTCTAAACGGAATGATATAAGCGCGCAAAGCACATTGCATAGTAAGCTGTAGAACAGTTAAACGAGAACTGGACAAAATCTATTGAAAATCAGGAAAACACACCACACGAAAATGCTACAGCAACAACAACAATAATCACAAATACAATAACACGAACCAACGAATACTACAAAATTGTGAAGAGGAGAAAAAAAATACGAAGTGAAAAAATATACACCACCGCAAATAACATGGACCACGCGTACTTTTGACTGTTTCTATAGCGCAAACGCTACCGGTACGAACAAACTCTATGCATCGTATCATGAATTCCAATTATTATGAAGGCAATGAATGCGACCAGAGCTTTTCGTTCCATTTGGAGCACTTCTTACTTTTCACATTTGGCAATCAACCAAGCAACTCGCTTCTCTTTCCATTTGCCTACCAAATGTTTGTTTTGGTTGCGGCTCCGTCGTATGTCATCATCAAAACAGGGTTACAACAAGATTGAAATGGCTTAAAATTCGTGGAAAAACTACGTGTTATTTGCAATAAACTCCAAAATCTGGCATAATTTATCAATTAGAAGCGATTCCAAGTGCATTCCAATTAGAATTCGTGCATCAGTGTGCATAATTTGAAGACAATAGACAGTAATTTGGAGTCGTTTCGTATGAACCGTGCTTCACGCATTCCATTTTGAAATGTAAGTGCTCAATCAAAACAAGCGGCAACGCTGCGTTGTAATGCGATTGTTCCTAACTTTCAGCTGAAACGCGAATGCCTCAGTCACATTCACTATTCACACCGTATCATTCCAGTATCGGTGACAAACGCTCCAACGTAAATAGATATATGTACGTGAATTCACGGGAATGATGAGTTTGACGTTTCGCCTTTTTACACACCGAGATTTTGATGTGTATTTATCGCAATACGAGCGACACATGACATGACATGACATATTATCTCACACATTCGTTCAGACCTTGTACAAGTAAACTTCGACGACAAAAAAAGCTGAACACATTTAAAGATTGATCATTATCACAATCGGGGCTCATCGGTCAAATGACCAAAAATAAAGAACGAAACTGTGTGAATCAATAGCCCAAACAAGTTGAGTGAGTAATTAATGTGTGTGTACAAAGTTCGGAAAGTGTAACAGATCTGTATGAAAGCCGTAGAGTGCGTCAAAAAATTGGGTGTAGCGCTAAACGTTTTACAAAAAAAAAATAATTGAATTACAAGAACAGGTGATAATTGGTGTCAAAACGAAATATAATCAAAAACGTTTGATGCAGCGCGCAATGTGTGTTCATTTCAATTGGAAACGATAAAAACAGGCGATAGGCATTGACAATATAAATACACGTATTTGAGTGTGAATAATGAAACATCATTGAATTGGATTCCGTACGCGACATTGGCAAATGGCAAAAGTATTTACAACGGTCGACAAACAGCAAACGTGGCAAACATGTAATTTTTGTTCATTGCAAATATTTAAGACCTCTTCCGAGTTTTTAAGGTAAAAATGATAAAGAAAAACATCGCATCAGCGACTTTAAACATTTCAACATACTTTCAACATTGTTCCCATTCACTTCGCCATTTAGTTCAGTATTGAGTTAATTGTTTTTTTCTCTTTCTCTTTCTTTCACTTCGTTGTTATCGCCGTGCTTGATTGATTAGGCATTTACGTGATCGGCATTGTACACGTGAAGGTGGTTCGTACGTGTGTCGCTACGGTTATAAAGGAGTGTGCCATTCGCTGCCGGTGGATGGGGTTAGCGATCGGGATTATGAGGCGCATGTTTTGAAATTCCATATGAATGACGCCAAGAGAGACGAGCCCGAAGAATGGTCCGTTTTTATGGCGGCACAGAACTTACCAGCTGTTCTGAACGATCCAAGCCGCGGCAAACAATCCAACATTTTCACCAAAAAATGGGGCGATAGTTTTGTGGAAAAAGTGCACATCAGCCCAACACATCTGCTGCCCGACATCACATACGATCATTTGAATGATTACATCAAACAGATTGGAAAACGGTATCGACGTCATTTACGACTCAACCAGAACATACAGTCACAAGAGTTCGCGGCGCAATTTTCAGCGACAAAAAATAAAACACCACGTCCATCGACCTCATCGACCATCCCTGATCTGAATGAAATCAATGAGCTCAGCAGCAGCGGCGGTGGCGATAGCAATAATCGGATTTCATCTAGTCATGCCAATAGAAAACTTACATATGAAATCAATGACGCCAGCCTAGAAGACATTCCACAAGTATTTACCAAACCAAACTTAGATTTCACGAATTTAGACACATTCGAAGCCGTCTTTCCCGGCGTTTGTGATGATGATAACAAAAAATCAGGCCGCTTATTGCAGGAAAAACTCAGTCACTACTTGGATATTGTCGAAGTGTTGATTGCAAAACAGGCAAGTCATCATTTTTTGATAAGAGAAGAGACTTTTTTGTCAACTTTTTGGTTGAACCTTATCTGGCTACGGAACTAACCATATCTCTAATCTTGAATTGCTTTTTTTTTGTAGGTTTCTGAAAAGTCATCGGCCTTTTTTCATGCGATGACTTCACAAGATGCGATTATGGAGAATATGAATGATGCCACAGCGAATGTGGTCAAACTACGCGAGAAAATGAAATTGCTCGATGAAAAATTAGTAAAAAATGCTGTGAATATTGTAACACTAGATCGAAAACGAAATCACTACGGTTTTATCTATGATAAACTGAAGCTAATGCAAACGGTGCATCAAACGCAACCAATGATACAGCTACTGCTCGGAACACAGGATTATGTGGCAGCTTTGGATTTAATTTCAACGACACAGGAAATTGTCGCTCAAGAACTAATTGGCATCCATTGTTTTAAGCATTTGCCATCGCAGCTCACCGAAATGGAGCGACTAATTGATAAAATGTTAGCGACTGATTTTGAAAAGTATTCAACCATGGATCTGAGTAGACCAATCAATGGCAATGATGATGACGATGAAGATCGAGTGTATGATGAGGATAAGCTAATTTGTATAGTGTCTGGCCTATTGCGACAGAAAAACTTTTCATTCATCGAAACGTACCGTGATGAAGCGATCGTAGCGATACGAGCGCTCATAAAGCAATTAGTAATCGAAGTGATTTCGACCAGTGACGATGAACGATGTTTGACCGGTGCTGGTGAAGTGGCACAATGCCTAACAATTGGTGAATGGATTTTGTTACTCAAGAAAGCAACGGCATTATTACTGGGTTTGCTGAGACGAATAAAGCGCGTATTGGATGTTATGCATCAGGTGTCCGAGGCGAGTGCCGGCAAGAGTGTGATCAACCGTGATATCGACGAAACATTCGACTCGGAAACGTTCCTCAGCGAAAGTGATCACAAAAAGGTCGAAGAGAAACTGAAAGATGTGATGCATTCCATTTGTAATTACTGCTCCGAACGATGTGCAAATCTGATATCAAGCCAAAGTCTCGAGAAGCATGTGGCTAGTGCCGAGGAGATTCAAAGTCTATCAGAAATCATTCGAACATTCAGCGCTGGCTGTGAGGAACTGTCCGGCACACAACGAATACCACTTACGGCAGCACTTCAAGCTCAAGCCACGAAGTTTGGGAATAAATTTCACACAGAGCGCAAATCAAAATTGTCGCTGCTGCTTGATAATGAGCGATGGAAACAAGTCGAAGTGCCTGCCGAGTATCAATTCATGATTGACCGAATTGCTGACGGTGATTTTTCATGGACCAAAAATGAAATCAATTCCCAGAAACAAGCTAAACCGGCGTCAGTACTTTATGTCGATACGGAACCGTTTATGTTAGTCAATTCAGCGCTGATTTTGGTGCAAATTATCTCGGAGTATTGCCAGTGTGCCACAAGTTTACCAATGATTTCGAATCAATTGTCGCGTCACCTGATCGATTTGTTGCGAACGTTCAATTCGAAGTGTTGCCAGTTGGTTTTGGGTGCGGGAGCTCTTCGCGTTGCAGGCTTAACGACTATAACGACTGGGAACTTGGCTCTCTCTTCACGTTCTCTCCGGCTGGTGATTTGGTTCATACCACGGATCAAAGGACATTTTCAACAGTTGGAACACAAAAATGCCACAAACTCCAATGAATCTAATGGTACTAACAACGTGACAACCAACAACTTTATAAACACCGGCTACGACACGGTCGAAAAGGACTTTTTAAGTCACATCAAAGAAATCGAAACAAAAGTTCTAACCATCGTAACGACACTGGTGCACAATTTGCTAAATACTTGGGACGCACGTCCACCGGTTCCATCACAATCATTCCGAAATATTTCAAGACATTTTATCAAACTGCATGAGGCGCTATCGCCAATTTTGACCGAGCAGCAAATCCATCAAATGTATCGCGTGGTGCATAAAAGTTTCAAAGACAAACTTAGAGAATTGCTGGTTAAGTACAATATTGTGAATAATGGTGGGCCACAACACGGGATGGTCACATCAGAACTGACTTTTTACATGGAAACACTACGTACTTTAAAAGCAATGCCACCCGATGAACTGGAAGATGACACACTAAATGATATTTGGGTGAAATGAAATTGGGGAGAAAAGGGAAATGAAAAATGCCAATTTGTTATTTTTGCTGTTGAACGCTAATCTGAAAATGAAATCGACGACGAAAATTGTTTTATTTGTAATAATTGTATTATTGTTTCAACTTCTTTTCTTTTTGTCGAAAAAATAAAACAAATCCAATTGTCAATATAGATATATAGATTTAACGGTAAAAGAATGTTTAAATAAAATAATTGATTTGAAAATAAACCAACAGCAATAAATAATTTGCTACGATTTGTTTCTACTATATAATTGTTCTACGTGTTAAAGCTGTAGAAGAATATTTTTGCAGTCATTTTAATTGGTTGTAGCGATGGCCTGGAATTTATTCCGGAATTCGTTATCTTTTATCCATCGAAGTAGTTCTTCATCTTTTTGTGCTCGTAGCTCATCAATGACTGCTTCACGGAAATCTGATTCTTTGGCCGGATTCTCCGGTAAAACCGCATTTGAATCTGTGTTTATTTGAGGAATCTGTTCACCGTAAGTAATAGCAATCCGCTCTGAATTGGTTGGACCAATTCCAATAGACTGCCACGAGTCTTGACCAAACCAAATGATCAACGGTTCATTGTAATCCGTAACGGTCGAGCGAAATGGTTTCGATGGCGAACCGAATCCAAAATGATTGAACGTATCACGAACGGTTTTCGATAATGCCGAATGCTGTGATGAATAATAAATGAGTGCTGCACCGATTACGTGTGCAATTGAACGCAAACAACGTCCCACATGTCGCTTGATTACTGGATCTAAAAATATCAAGACCATACATTTTGAATGAGAATTTTGCAACGTCAACCAACCGAGGTGTTCAATGTCATTGAAAATTGAACGAAATCAATGGATTTTCGTTTAGTTTTTAACCTTCAAATTGCTTACCAAAATCTTGAAATTTGTCATAGTAACCGCCAATGATAACAATCGGGAATGGAAATAGATCCAATGTAGGCAAATCCGGATGATTAGCTCCAACTCGTTTCACTGAGGCTTTTTGCCATTTTTCATACGCTTCTTTGTTGGCATTCGTTGAAACAGTTTGTTTCAACCCATTGAGAGCTGCTTCCAAGTCACCCCATAGACGATCTGGATTTAAAAGGTTCAGTACGATAATCGCAGCAAAATTTTCGAATCCATGCGATTTTATGGGCACATTCATCAGTGACGCTGAATTTGACAGACTGCCCAGTTCCCATACATTGCACACTTGTTTTTGCAATCCTTGTCCAGGTCCACCGTTTCGCCTACCAAATGAGTACTCGAGTGCCAATGTGGGTTTGATCGTTTCCGATCGATCCAAAAAGTTATTTATTATCGATGTCTTACCCTATTGATTGCAAAAGATTACAAATTTCATAAAGTCATCGACCAAAAGTCAACAAACTCAGTTATATACACAATACAGTGTGTACTTACCACTCCTTTGCTGCCAAGTACGAAAATTGTGCGCTCCTTCGTTCCATTATCAGTGGCCTGTTTGGAATTTGTTCGATCTTGAACAATATTATAGGAAATATCTTGCAATGTACCCGGTGCACCCGGGTTTAAATTCACTGAATTCTTTTCGTCCATTATCGATTGATTCGGTACGCAGATATCGAACTGGATGCGAACCATTTTTGACTGATAATTTCGAAATCAACCGTGTCAGTGAGCAGAATGTGTTTGTGTGTGTTGTGTGGAGAAAAACGTTTGTTTTGTAAAATTGTGGTTCGTTGTCATAGAAACGGTTCGGGCCAAACAGTCATAAATTCAAATGGCAAACACTGCATAGTTCTTTTTTTAATAGTTTCTTTCGTTGATGGCACACAGAAAATAAATCACGAGAATGGATAATATTACAATCCGCAACGTATTAGGACGCGCTAAACTATTTCACGGGTGCGGCACTACTGAAGATTGGGCGACTATTCAAATTGGGAACAGTGTGAGGCTGCTTAAAGCGAGCGATGAAACTGATATCAAGATTCTGATAAATCAATGATTAGATTGTGTCAGATGTAAAGAGAAATACGATTTCGATGCTATTTACAGAGATAAGAGAACGCTTCTTCAGAAACAAATCCTACCTTATTTTAATGGCCTATTAATGAGATATTTTTACGTTTTATTGATCTACGCGTAATTTTCTTTTAATTAAACCAATAGCGTACAATGGGCACATATTGCGTGCGTTCAACTTATCATTATTGCAAATCTGCGAATTTCTGCAAATTCAACTAGAAGTTAAGAATACGGAAAAAAAATCGTACGTTTTTATGCCGACGTCGGTGTTATTGAAATCTCTTGAATCACGTTTATTGCATGGAGAGGGCTTAGTTCTTCGTAGAGATAAGAGCTGCTGACGGTGAAAAAAATGCGTTGTAGGAAGGCGTTTCGAATGAAGAGAACGGAAACTCATTGAATAAAAATGCAAGGCTTAAATGGTTTTTGTTTGAAAGTCATTGTGTAGATTTGTTTTACTAATTTTTTTTTTATTTTTAAAACTTTGATCAGTAAATCCATAGTAATTTTGCCTTATTTAAAATTCTCTCACAATTCTATCTTCTTCTCTCGTCTGCCTGTTTCTCTTTCTCTCTCTCTCTCTCTCTCTCTCTCTCTCTCTTTCGCTCTCTACACTCGACACTCATCTTGATATACTCTTTAATAAAGAGTCTTTATTCTGCTTAAATCCAGCTCACGGTCGCTGTAGAAGTACATAGAAGTAAATCGAACAATAAACTTTGAAACCTTTTACATGATGCTGATGTGTGTGTGATGTGTGTATATGGTAGAGAGTGCAGTTTAATGAGCATGACTAACCTTATGTGATATTATTTTAATTTGAAGATATCAAGATGCAAGAAACATGTTGTTTAGTTTGTTTGTTGTTTTTTTTGTTTGTATATATTTTAATAAAATCTTTTTTTTTAATACAGAAAAGAAACCGAAAGAAAGAAATTCTTGTACACAGACATATTGTTGAAAAATAAAATAAAAAATTGATTGGTTATAATTATTTTATTCATTAGTAAAATCAAAAACTTGAAAATATTTTTTCTCGTTTGCTAATCGTATTTTGTTGTTTAGAAGACAAATCAATAGGTAAGAGTTTCCATATATAATGTATTATAATTTTATTTTTGTTGTTGTTGTTTTTTTTCCTTTGAATTAGTATATCATTCTCTTTTTTCTACACGAATAACTACGTACAAACTAATGTGTTTATTTAATATCATTTTTTTTTTTTTGAATTTTTTCCTCTTTTTGTGTTTTTTGGGGTGTTTGTTTGTGTGTGTGTGTATGTTTTTTTTTACTTTGCTACATTAATTTAATTCATTACTTCCCATTTATGTATGTAAAAAACAAATTGTATGTATTATATCTTGTAGTCGCGACAACATCGTTAACGTGTCAAAATTGTTATTCAACATTTTTGATGCCTGCATTCCCACTTACTTATCTGCTTGCTCACTCTATTATTTTCTCTCTCATTCTTTCCTTCTTCGTACTTTTGCCATCGTTTCCTTGTTAAAATTAGCTTCTTTTTGTTTGTAGACTTTTTTTTTATAATGTAATTAAGATTATTCTTTATTTAGCAATTTGTTTTCATATATCTTTTTTTTTTTTGTTTAAATTAGTTCATTAAATGTACTCTTAAACTGCACAATGCACATGCATATTTGTTGGGCAGGCTGCCCTGAAAAAAATTCATTTTGAGGAATTGGGCTTTTTTTCTTCTTAAAGTTTTATTTCAGAACCAAACATTTTTCACCGTTTTCAAATCATGTCTTCTTCCATCTATTTTTTCTGATTTTTTTTTCTTTGATCTTTTGAAGAGAACGGTCATATGACCAATATATTGATCTCCGATATTATCGTGCATAAGATTGAATCTAGCGAGTGTCCTGTTTCATTTAATTGAATGGTTCATTTAGAATGTGAGCTGTTCAATTGCGATCGAATCGAATCATCTAAATTCTAAGATCGGTTTTCAGTTTAAAAGCTAATTTCAGTCAAATCCTGTGGTGGTTTCCTCCAATAAGGGTTCTCCTCGGTGATATAAAAAAAGACGCACTTCAAAATTGGCAAAAAACGATTTGGTTCATCAATTAGTGTAAGTTGTCTATGAACGTGAATAACATTAAACATGACTTCTACCGTATGTTCTGATACATATATATGTTCTTTGATCGAATCAAATTAAGTGTTCGTATTGAAAATTTATGGTAGTCTGGCGCACAGTTGTGTTGCGTGTCTTATACATGTATTTAAAAAGTTACGCGTATCATCTTTCTCTCTATGTTATCAATCAATGATCAAGAGCGCGGGTTTTATTTTGTCGTTATATTGATTTTAGCGTTTCATGGGGTGAAAGTTGTTTTTTTTCTTTCTTTCATCATCTTGTTGTTGTTTTCATTAACTGTACTTGTTTTTTTTTAACCCTACATTATGTTTTCTTTATCAGTTATTTATAAATCGACAGAGACTTTTTCATGTTTCATCTTATGTTGATCATCACCATCTTTTTGTATCAAAACTAAATGTACGAACAAAAGTGTATATAGAATGCCTATTGCATGTATATATAATGTATATTGAAAAATCGAAATGGAAACTCAAGAAGACAATGTATGGATAATAATCGAAAATGAAAATGAAAACGGAAAAACTCCCTTACGTTTGGCCTATGAGGAAAAATCCTGGTGTGTATGTGAAATAGAACAAAACACGCGTAAAAACATTTCTCGAAGTTCTTCATCTCTTTTTTGGTACCAGTGCTAATTCGTAATTTAAGTGTCTATTTTAGTCAAAATGTAATACACATTTTCATTTTCTCTATTTAATAGTTAACGCACATTTGTCTGTTTCAACAAATTCATAATTTTTTCATTTTATTATTTAGTTTTTTTTTCATAATTTTTATTTTTTGTTTCGTTACTCAGTGTTTGTCTAGCAAACGTTTGTCATACTTCATTTAAAAAATGGAGTTTATTTAGAAAATTTGTGTGTGTCTATTTAAAAAAAATTACAATTTATAGTTTGGATGTTGATGTTCTATGCAAAAAAGTTCCAGTTGTTGTTGTTGTGTGCCACTATAATGTGTCTGGTGTGTGAGTATGTTTTTTTAAATGTGTGAGAGAGACTATTGTCACCACAAAACTCTAATTCAATGTTATATTTGGTTTGTCAAAAGGAATGAGAAAAGGGTGGTTTGGTCAGCAGATTACGACCATACTAAGAAAAATGGATTCATTTGATTTTGGTTTGCAAAGAAATTGGATTTAAGTTACAATTAAAAATCTGAAGAAGTAATTGCAAGCCATTTTATTCATCCAATAGGAAGTGTTAGTGTTAGACAGATTGAAGAGGGACGAAGTTTCGCTGTCTTGGATTGCTTTTGACATTGTTTGGCCGTTTTTTGCTTTGATGTAAAATTACAACTATAACATGTGAATATCATGATTTCGAGTTGTTGTCCAGTTTTGATTCAATTCAATGTTGTTATTGTTTGTTTTTCTCTTTAAATTAATGCAATAGTTTCTATCTTGAAATCTATAAGTAAACGTATAAATAGGTATTATTCATTTTTTCTCATTTGTTTTTTTTTTTGCTAAATGTTTTAAATTACTTGTTTGTCTAAACCGTATTTTTTTTCATAGCATTTGGTTCAATTTAAAATTACACTTTTTTGTTTGTTTGCTTCACGATAAATCTTAAAGGTTGCTCCACTTGCTCTTGCTATTTTTACAAATCTATATAACCTTTAACGTCTAAACAGAGTGTGTGGTCATGCGATTCGCGATCCAATCGACCAGTCACATCGATTCGATGGCTATACCGGACTATTGGAATTGGCCAATCGCTCGGTTCACAACTTTGTAATCTAATACAAAAGAACTGAAATATGTCGAAAAAGAAAAACGTTGCGTAAAAATGTGTTGTTGATGTTGATGTTGTATGTTTTTGTGTATGTGTATTATCTTCTTGTTTTTTTGGTTTTATTTTATGTTTCCATACAGGATGAAAAAAAAATGAACTATAAAATTGTGTGATTTCTTTCCACTTATTTACCAGAATTAAATTTAAACGCTCCCATTTGTGTTACTTCCTAAAACAATGGACTAAACAGAAAAGAAAAATTGATTTTCCTCCATAATCAGGTTGTGTTGTATTCAGTTAGTTAGTTACAGATTACATTTACAATTAACTCTCTCTTCTCTTAAATCATTAAATTTACTAAATTCATGTTGTTTTCTTCTTCTTCTTCTTCTTCACGTTTCACTTAAATTTTAGCTCTCTTTTCTTGTGTGTATGAGTGTGTTTTTCATTTTTTCTCGTTTTTGCTCTTTTTTTACGTAAAAAATAAATAAATTGTTTCTTTTTTTTCTCTTTCGTAACGTTATAACTTTCTCACTATGATTTAGAGTTTTTTTTTTTGTTTAAAAAAAATTTTCAACTTGTAATAGGTAGAAGTGTCGAAACGGAGTGTCGCGACGGCTGATGGATTCACTAGCGTAAGAGTGTTTTGCATTGTTGGCATTGTGGATGAATTAAATCGGGATCCAACATTGAATTGAACGAGAGAGGTTCGTTCATTGAACCGAACACTTGACATCGCCAAATTCAATGTAAAATCCGTTTCGATTATTCAGGCCAATGCCTTAATTGTTTACAATTTTGTTGTTGCTATTTTTAGAAACCTATTCGCTTGGTGTCACACAACAACACTTATGGGACCGATATCGACAGCCTCTATTAAATAGTACACAATGGTGAATTTCTCTTCTCAATTAAATTTTTTAAATCAATTTGTTATCTATATTTAATGTGTTTTTTATTTGTTTAATGTGACCTCTGTTGTTTTTGTCGTCAATGGTATAGATTTCTTTTGTATTACATAAGCCATTAAAATTACGATCTTCACCTATTCATTATGAACGAAATGATCCGAAATGATATTTAGATATGAAATGAAGAAGAAAAACAAAAACCGATAATTTCTTATGTTCCTCACATATATATATAGAGTACTCAAACTATCAGGAAAATCAACTTTAATCAAGAAAAAGATAAACTAAAAAGAAACAGTTGAGAGAGAAAATGAAATTCGCTAAAATAGAATTTAAAAACAATTTTTTTGCTTGTTAATTGTAGGATATCGAGGAAGAAACGAAAATGTTCTCTTTGCATGTTTTGTATACAAGTTCATACATGTTTGATTAATTTTAAGTAGAAGTACTTCGTTATCCATGGGCAATAAGCTGGTTTAGCGACGATCGAAGTTGCCAATGATCATTATGTCATGATGTGGGGCCGAAATATGGATCTCACTCCAGGAACTCGAATCTTGCTCTGGAAACTCGATTCACAATTCCATCGATGTCTTCATTTTAAAGAACATCCACATCGATCACAACTTCACCTGCCTCTTGCCCATGTTGATGATGATGATTGTTTTTAAAAGAAAAGAAAAGAAAAATAACTACAAACTTTTCAAGCTACCGTAAATTTAAGAATCTCCAAGTTCAAAGTCCTTATACGCGGAAAAAAATGAATCGAAACAATAAAATAAAGAGAGATTTCTTCTTACTTGTTTAAGAATTAGATGTAAAACTGATAAATTTAACGATTTTCCTTGTTTGTTCTTTTTTCTTCTTCTTTTTAAATAGTAAAAAATATAATTATCAGACCATTATTCGGTGCCTGTATTTCGATTTTAAGATTCTCTTATTCTCTTTGTCTCGGATACATTTTGTTCTGCTATCCATTTGCTCTGTCTCTTAGATGGTTGTATTTAGAAGTTGTTGTTTGTTTCTTATTATTCTGTGTGTGTGTGTGTCGTGTCTATTTCTTGTTCACATTTGTATTTATTGAGTGTAATTTTTATCGATACGCTTGCGTCGCTTATTGGGATGCATGTATGTTTTTTTTTTTAAAACCACATTATTCGAAATCAGAGGAAAATATTCTTTTTTTATGATCGTTTGTGGTTGCATCTGATCGGTCAACGGATGTTTTCGCTCAGAATTGATTACTTTTTTTTTTCTTTGTCAAAGTTTTCTCTTTTTTTTGAAAGGTTTTCTAGATTTTTTTTACATTTAATTAAATTTTACACATTATTATTACATTATTATATCGAGTAGTCAATAGAAAAAACTGGATAAGATTGTGAGTTTGTGTGTGCTTGTGTATGACAAACAAAAAAACTCCAGCCAATTCGTTTGAAAAACAAAATTGAGTTATTATTGTTGTTGGTCAAAATCTAAACACAAATGAAATGTCTATTTGGAATCATACACACACTCAAGCTCGTTAATTGGTTCTTTAAAAAAAAAACGAAAGATGATTATTTCGAAATAAAACGATCTGCGATTTCTTTCAACCATCCAATTCAAAAATATTTAAATCCATTCCACAGACGAAAAGGGAAAAAACACCATACAAAAATTATATATGTCAAAACAAACACCTCCTAGTTGCCCAACGCATTTCAACATATATATGCCTAATTGTGTGCTTTAATGCGTAGCGCGATGTTAGTAGTAATAATATTATATGAATATAAAAAAGAAAAGGGGTTAGTACTAAAACATAGTGTGGTGCAAGACAAACCAAAAAAGAAAAAAAACACAAAATAAAAAACCTCATCAGTGAAAAAGAACACAAAAAACCGATTAATGTTGATTAAAATCTTTAATAAGGAAGTTAAAAGGGTGAAAATTTTTTCGAAAATAAAATGAAAGTCAAAAATGTTAGTAATGGTTATAGATTATGTTGATTGATGTATTATTATGATCTGATTTTGCAACGAAACACTCTCTTTTTTCTCTTTCTCTCTTCAGTACGCGCTGCAGTGACGCGCGACTGATGCAATAAAAAAAAAACAATTGAACCCAAACCAAAAAATAATAATGAACGACTATTTTGATCGTCTCTTGCATCAAGATGGAGAGACGGCCTCATGCCGATTCGTATTCAAAACAACGAGGAAAAATCATATGCGAACATAAAAACAAAAACAGGTTTCAATTTACATCAAAATGATAATAATACCAAAATAAAAAAAAGATCAATATTTTCTGCATGTTAATTATAATTGTTTATATCGAAAAATATGTGGTTTGTGTGTGCTTACAAAAAAAAGGTAGTGTTCATGTATAATTTTCCTATTTTATTTTTTTTTTTACTCATTATTACTTTTAAAAAAAAGAAACTCATTCCAATTATTTAATTAATGCACTTGTTGAGCATCGGTGTTCCCAAAGAAGAAAAAACGTAAACTTTTACACAAAGTATCAAAGTCAGCGGTTATGTACTATTTGCTAAATTAATTCTCATTTTTACAACAAAATTTCCCATTCCACGCCTTTCATAACATGTGTGTTGTATTCTGGTCTTAGTATTTCTGTCCCTCTCTCCTCTCTCGTATCAACTGAGGGGAAATGGGAGAAGAAAATGAATGATAAAAAATCATGATATTCCAAACATTTGTTGGTGTGTGTGTGTGTTTGTTAAATCTACTAAAGAATACAATTGCTATCATAAAATCTCTTTTGAAGTGGATTCATTTTGTTTCACTCAATTTTTTGTTGTTGGTATTTTGTGTTGATGCTTGCAAAATTGTTCGACCGAAGCTATTGTTTGTTTGGGAAAAAAATCATTCAAATCGACTATATATAAACACTTGTCCTGGATTTTATTACAATGAATGTGTTCAAGATACTTTTAATCAAATTTAATACAAAAAAGAAATTCCTACGACGAGAAAATCGAATTCAGTTTCGATTTTCCGTCGATATAGTGTTCGATTACAAATGAATTTTAATTGTTTGCTTGCTCTAATCAATCAATGATAACAAATTTGATTGTGTGCTGTTGTTGTTGTTTTAATTTCGAAATCGATCATTGCTAAAAACAAATTCTTGTCCAAGAAGAGAGTGGGCAATTGACATGCTATGACTGTTGTTGTTGTTATTGTTGATTGGGATTTTCTGTGGATTTTTATCTACTAAAAACTTGTATAAATATAACTTTACGGCTTTACTCTCGTTATGAATTACTGTTACTTTAAATATTATCAAATTTGTTTTTGTGTCAGTCGGGTTTTTCTTGTATGCTCTATGTTTTTTTTGTTTGTTTGTTTACTTTATATAAATTAGTACAATCTTTATCGTTTGCTCTAAATTTAATTTGTTTTAACTTGTTTTTTTTTCTTTCTTTTAAAATCTATTAGTTTCATTTTCTATGTTCACGTTTAAACATTAAATCTTTACCGCTTTTTTGATGCTCACGTGCACACGTGAAACAACTAATTAGAGAACAAAAATTATAACGTAATTCTTTCTTTGTAAATCACGATATATGATATTATAATCGAAATGAGTGCAAAATTAAAATTTATTCTTTTTTATCAACCTCTCTCTCTTTCTCTTTTAAAAAACAAACGAAAAAAAAAAATTGTGTATCCGAATTATCCCTTTTTTTGAAAATTTCTCGTTTGAAGCGATTTTAAGCTGGTTTTTGTCCTCATGAAATGAATGACAGTGTCATAAAACGAAAAAAATCTTTTGTTAAAAAATAAGAATTAAATGAAAAAGAAGTACAATAACGCAAAAGTTAAAGGAAATGTATGTGGGTTTTTTTTTTTGAAATCTGAGTGTGCAAAGTGTGTGTAGCTAAGTCTGTGTGATTTTTTGTGTGTTTGTGTCAAATGCGAACGGAAAATAAACCTATTGGAGATATAGAATTCCTCGTTATTTGCTTAGAGTTACACGGTTTGGCTGTTGTTTTTTCCACTTGTTTTTTTTCTTGTGTAGAGTTGCTTACGTTTTTCTTTACATATATAGATTGTTATATAATTAGGTATACATCATAATAGTAATAATATATTCTGCTTTTGTGTTGAATAATTTTTTTGGGTTTTTTTAGACATTTTTTTTCTATCTTCTTGTTGTTGTGTTTTCTTTACCATTTTCTTTTAAATCTTGTTTAAAGTAGTTAATTATTATTTCTTGTTTGATAATTGATTTAATTAGAGATGTAAAAAGAAAGTTCATAGTTGTTTTGCATGCTATTTTAAAACGAGAGGGGCGGGGGGGCGGGTGTCTAAAGTTTAAACAGCTTGCTGGCTTGGCGGATATTGTGAGGATACTGTTGTATCGTTGCCATATGTACGTTGTGTATAATTATTTTGATCCTTTGCGTAATTATTGTAATCGTAATCATAACCGGAGCCAGATCCATAGCCGCTGTAGTCATATTCGGATCCGCTCTTTGATGCTGAATTACCTGGACCGGCACGAATGCCGCTCAATGGGCCAGTTGTTGATTGCGCATTGCCTGTCCATTGCGAACGCGAATAGATATCGGGACCGGAACCACCAGTGCCTGCTGTGTTGTTTGGTGGATTTGGCAACCAGGCCCAGTTTGCAGATCCGCCAGCCGTCGAATTGTATTGCAAATTGTCGTAGTTGTTGTAACCACCGGCTGCTTTAGAAACGGGAATTATTTACGAATTATATATTTTGATCGAAAATTTGTAGGTAGTTGCCAGTGTTACATATTACGGAACAGCACCGTTGAACACTCCTAGCTTGTTTGGTTTACAACAATAACAAAACAAAACGCAAGAAGAAAAAAACGTGTGTGTGTACTTGTTGTACTAGTGGCTTACCTGTTTGTTGCGGATTGTAGTTAGACCATTGTGGTGGAGGTCCTTGTGGTGGTGCACCCCATCCCTGGTACGAGTTTGGAGCACTCGAGTTACCGTACCCATATCCTTGTTGTTGTGGCGATGTAGCCCAGTTTTGATAGCCTGGCATCATGTTCGGTGCACCCATCGGCATATTCATCTGCGGGCCGTTCATCTGGCCATTGGGACCTTGCATCATTCCTTCATTATTATTTTCAGATTTTCAGTTTTTGCAAAAGCATTACGAAAAATTCCATAGAAACAACAACAACAAAAAAAAATACCACAAAAAATTAAAATTTATTTCGTATCTTGAATTTCAGCGGTGTCGAAATGAAAAATGAAAAGAAAAATGGAAACAAATCCAATCGAAATGAAATTTTCACAAGAGAATAAAACGAATCATAAAAATCCATACAAGTGCTTTTCATCGAATGTTTGCCATTGTTCCAAAAATAAACACTCACATATACACACATTTTTCAGCTCTCGTGGAAACGCACTCGAATCAAGCGAACACATACACACATACTTTCATGCTTTGATTGTAATGAAAACAATCGCTTTACGGAATATGGCGCAATAAAAAACTTTGGCAATATGGTACATCGAAGCGGTGAAGAAAATTGCGAAAAACCCAACAAAATACGTTTGAAAGTTATGCCATATTTCAAATTCGTCCAAAAACTCGCGAAATTATTTCATGAATAAAACATGGTTTCTTTTCATTTTTCGACTTGATTTTTTTTTTCTTGGCGAACGAACGGTGAACGAATGACGCACTTACCGAATGGCTAACGAAAAAAAAAATACCGTATGTGCGAAAATATCAAATGCAACAAAAGCAGAAACGAATACGACAAAATGGAGAAAAAAATGAAAGAAAATGTGGAAAAAAATCGAAAAAAAAGGCTAAAATAAAAAAAAACTCACCTAATGGGGCTCCTTGATGGTGATTCCATTGGTTTGGATCGGTGCTCATCTTGTTGTAGCCGCCGCCGTCGCGTGGCTCGGCCTTCTTGATCTCAACCTGCTTGCCATTCAAGTTGATGTAGCGCTCGTTGGTGACGCACTCAACCGAACCCTCATCTTCGAACGAGAGGAAACCAAAACCACGCGATTTCTTCTTCTCCTGGTCGTACATGATGACGACTTCGGTGACTTTGCCGTAGCGCCCAAAGAATGTACGTAGATCGGTTTCGGTGACATTGGATGGTAGTCCACCCAAAAAGATCTTATAGCCGCCACCTTTCTTCGGTTTTTGCAATGTACGCGGATTGCATGGTTTCGGATCAATTGTACGGCCATCCAATGTATGCGGCCCGTTTTTTAGCACAATTCCGACGTTGTTGGGATCGGAAAAGGTGACAAAGCCAAAACCACGCGAACGACCCGTGTCATTATTTTTCATAACTACGCAGTCGATAATTTCGCCATAGCGTGCGAAATACCGTTGAAGATTTTCTTGGGTAGTTTCCCATGACAAACCACCGACAAATAATTTACCTCTTTCATCTTCCTCCATTGTAGTTGGCTTGGTGTTCACGTTTAAAAAAATTCTTTACGCTTTTTCAATTCGTTTAGTTCTCAAATATAATGAACGCGCTAGATGGATGTATATTTCAATATATGTAGTGTGTCGGTCTCTCTCTCAGTATAAAGGTATGCGGAGTAATATAAACGTATAAAAAAAAAGTCACACGCACACGATATTTCTCTTCACTCGTTGTCGTCGTCTATTTTTTCCTTCCTTCTTCTCTTCGGCTCTTTCTCTTTTTTGCCTTTTTCCTTCTACTTCTCTTCTCTATCTTCGTTCTTCTTTTTTCTTTTCTCTTGTCGTGTCGTAGCGATGAAAATGAAGCAATATTTTTTTTTTCAACTTGATTTTATACGTTTAAATTTTATTCGCTACAAACTATTAGCAAATTAGATTATTGCAGAGCACACTTACTTATTGTTTAACGTTATTTTTAAACTAAAAATTTAGTTTTAAATCCTTCTTAAAAATATAAACTTAAAAATAATGTGCTGTTCAATATAACCTAACTTAACCATGACAAACCGAAATGAGCTCATATCATCACGGCGGCCATTGCACTTTAAGCTTTTTTTTCCTCGTCGTTTCGGTATGGCCACAAACCGGTTGAAAAATGAATCGTAGACATTTTCGAAATTACCGCAAGAACAACGCACTAAATCGGCACTCGTGGCTTGTGATGCTTTACGCCTGGTTCACACTCGGCTCTGCTCCATCGGCAAATGAAACCATATAAATTTTGCGAGAAAAATCGTACGATTTCATTGGAAAAAATATTTTCGTCTTTTAAAGCAGCCGAAAATTAATTTTCATTCATTTGGAAGAGTTTTTCAATTTTTTCCATGATTTAAATTAAGCATTGGTTTCGTAGGCAAAATGTGTAACGCATGTTCTTGTATTCAATCCAATGGAAAATTCCGTCGCGGTCGGTCATGTGAACCGGCCGCAATTTCAGTCGTTCTATCGGTTTGTTCGAATAGAGTGGGGAGGAAAGCAACGCAATCGAAGCGGTAATTTCGTAAATCTTCTGTCAAAAATGACGCTGCGACACTCGATATTGGCGCGTCTTTTGTCTTCTCTTCTCTTTGCCTGCTGCTTTCTCTGTTCAACGAACCGAAGAACCGAGAGTTCCAAGAAACTATTAAATATACATTGCTTAGTTCGGCGCGTCGTACCATTACAATGCAATATATGTGTGCGGCGTATGTATGTGTGTATATTTCGCTGTATGCTTTGCTTTGCTCTTCCGTGAATTGGCTGATTTTCAGTGAGTGAGTCAACACATTGGTCGGCACACTAACAATTTCAACGGATAATTCTTTTTTTTTCCTTTTCTGGATTGTTTCGGCATTTTATCTCGTCTAAATTTTGCCGTCTACCTACATTTTGAGTATTCACAGCATTTCAAGAAACACAGATACCGTGTCTCTGTGTGTAGCATTTGTGTGTGCTCTTCAAAGGCAAGCATTTTGATTCACATTCCATATAGACAGAGTTGTTGTTTATTTGTCGTCTCTTTTCTCCGTTTCGTTTGTTCTCTATCCTATTATTTTGCCTTCATCTTTTTGACAACTACGTTATGCGCATAGCATTTCATACCGAAGAGCAGCAGCCATCAGTTATTATACTCGGCTGCATATAGACGGAAAAAAAAGAAGAAGAGGCAGGAGATAATTTCAACAAACAAAAAAAGCGACGAATATTCAATTGCAATTGAACGCCATTTTTCGTTGTTGCTCTCTTTCGCAGACATATAAAAGATCAACGAAACATTCTTTCTGTCACGGCAGTTTGTGAGGCACGCCAATTTTTATTGCAGCACACACAGTTTGACGCCTTTACTCGTGAACATGGTAAGACATATAAATTTCATTTTTTTTATTGATTTTATCATAAGATGCATCAAAACGGTGAATTTGCACTAAACATTAAAATTCAATCATTTTTCCGTTCAATTGGAACTAAAATTCCTTGTTTGATGTTCTATATGCGGTAATTTTCATCAATTAATCGATTATTTTTTTTCATTTTTGTTGTTGTTGTTGTTGTTCCATCACAAATGCGTAGAGCAAACGTATGTCAAGATACCCGTGCGATACGAAAGTGTATGTTGGTGATTTGGGAAATCATGCACGGAAAAATGAATTGGAAGATTCATTTTCGTACTATGGACCATTGAGGAGCGTTTGGATTGCACGCAATCCACCAGGTTTTGCATTTGTCGAATTTGAATCGGCCCGTGATGCCGAAGACGCTGTACGCGGTTTGGATGGGCGCATGATTTGCGGTCGACGAGCTCGAGTAGAAGTGTCAAGTGGCAAATCCGGCCGTGGAAATTATCGCGGATCCAAGTCCCGTCGCCCTTATCACCAAGGTGAGTTGAATTCATGTCTTTCAAGTTTTGATACGATTTTTTTGTGTCTCTAATACATCAGCGAGCTTTGACATAGCTTGCTGGTTCATTATCTTGCAAAAAAAAGTGTTTTGGTGTTGTATTTTGCAATTTGCCTCAACTGTTAACAAGCAACGCTTTATTTGTTGTTCTGGTACTTGAAAACTATTCAAACAAAAAACAAATAAGTTAAAGCCACACATTTTTGTTTGCCCTCAAGAGTGACTAATTATGGACTTCCTTTGTGGATTTGCTCCCAGCTCAGAATATGAATATTTTTTCTTAAATTTTCTTCATTTTTCTTCAATTTCTAGACGATCGTTGCTATGAATGTGGTGACCGAGGCCATTATGCCCGGGATTGCCGTCGCCATGGGCGAACCCGCAAACGGTAAGTGATTTTGTCGGATTCATTCTTTTGTTTTGCCCATCGATGCAACATGGAACCATCAGTGTAAGGAACTGGCCAATGAATCGCCATTCGCCGATGTGCAATGGCGGCAATGTGTACGACCATCAACGTAACTGTTTAGCAGTAACTTTAAGTTTTATTTGTGTTTTTTTTTTGTTGCAAATTCAAGCGAGCCAAACCGATTGCAAATTATTCCATTTATTTTTTATATCATAAAAAAAACAAAAAACAAAAAATCAAAACCAAATTATAATAATAATCGAATATCGAATGCATGTTGTAGGTCAGATTCAACTGAACACACCTGTCTTAACGAATTGCTTCCTCAGTTCTCGATAACCAAAATGAACCATAGTTACTTCACTCGTAGTTGCGCATTGGGGCAAGAGATTTGAGACAGACACGCACACAGACAGACCGACAGTCACACGCACAAACGTTGTTCGGCCGAAGTGAGATACAAAAATGAAAAGGGTCGAGGGCAGAACGTAGACAATATGACCAAATGCAAAGTGTCACACGTCCGAAATCCAAATAAATCATCAGTCTCGTGTGTTTAGTTGAAGGCATCGATAGATTGTGTCGTCCCCCCCAGAACAAATCAAAAAAATACCAAAAACCAAGACAAGTGCAATTCACAATTGTTGTCATCTTCTAGCATCCTAATCGAATGAATCGACATACACACACAAGTACGCACGCAAGCACAAATATGGTTGGGCATCGTGTGCGCAACACGGCACATCTACGCAGCACGCACACACTACACACACACAAACGGGCTGTAACGACCTTTTATTCAACTTCCCTACGCGTGTGCCCGAACTAGATTCGCGGTCGCGAAATGTTCGGCGCATTGAAAACCCATTTCAAAACAAAAAGCAAATTGATTGGCATCCACTAAATAGCAAAACAAACTGTGTTTAGTCAGAGTAGCATCCTTTAGTGAGCTTCGGTCAGGTCAGGTTCAGGGTCAGCGCAGATCAGCGTCGTCGCTACTTCTTCTTCATTCATCGTGTTTCTTCAATCGATTGGCTATGTATTTCAACCCATGATCAAAAGCATGCATTTACAACGTTTGAGCGGTTCAACTGTTTGCGCTTCAGTGGCTTTAGTCAGCGAATGACACCAAACACAAAACAGATATCAAGCATTTCAATCGACGCACATTTTTCGTCAGCATTTCGAAGATTAGATGTGCGTGTGTGTGGGTACGCGAAAGAGACTCCTTAAGTTTGATTTAAATTGACTGCAACAGGCGACACCACAAAAGTATTTACCAAAAACCAAATGCATCTCGATTCATTTGCTGACTGCTTTCAGCGAACGTTTCCGTTTGTTCCGTTCTTCAGACCACATCTGCAGTACTCCACATACACACACACACATCCCATACACACGTACACACACGTATATCGAACACCTAGTCTTGTTTCGCATCAGATATATCCCCTCTCAGTTGCGCGCGCCATCCGATATTTATCTGCACGCCACACACACACACACAAACAGACACGAAAAGAAAGAAAAAGACGTTATACTTCGCTGCAGCGGTTTTGTTTGCTTTAGAAAACCATTTACAATTATCACACCCACAATGTAGAATGTTTCAGTCATTGATATGAACACAAATTCATTTGATCAATGAATAACCAGTGAGTTTACTATGTAATTTTTAAGTAACCCAAAACAAAATTTTTCACACACACACAAAAAAAACCAATCATTTTGTTCTATTTTTATAATTATTGCAAACCATATTCCAACTCCCGGGACCAAACTTTTTTTCGGTTAAAAAAAAAATCAAATCAATTCGCTTTAACTCAAAACGTTTTTTTTTTCCTTTCATTTTGTGAATATCTTGATTCTTCCGTTCAATTAATTTAATTCCATTTTAGTGATAGTTTTTAAACGGATTAATAGCGGTAGTGGTTTTAGAATACGTTTTTAAACAATAAAAAAAATCGTCCGTTAACACGACACCAGGACAAAACGAATTCAATTCGAATAATTGCTCGGCGCAAAAACTAATTCACTTTGTTTTTTCTTTTAGATCTCGTTCGCGCAGTCCACGTAGTCGCAGTCCACGCGAACGCCGTTCCCGTTCGGGCAGTGCATCTCGATCACGCTGTAAGTTAACCTGAATGACTACTTTACCTGCTATTAGTATGAACATTTTGATTCAATTCTGTTGTTTTTCTTTTCATTTTAGCACGCAGTGTGCGCAATGGAAGCCCACGTGATCGTCGATCCCGATCAGTTTCGGCATCCCGATCTCGTTGTAAGTACTCTATTTTCAAAACTGAAGAAAAAATTATCCAATTTTCTCTAATTGAACTAATCATCTAATTAAATGCATAATTACATCTCTTCTTCAGCACGCACTCCACGCAACGGAAGAGCTCTGCCAGTGAACAAGATCCGTCGCCGTGCACGCTCCGAAAGCGGTGGTGATTCAAAGTCACCAAAACGTTCAATTTCACGCTCAAGAAGCCGATCCCGTTCAATGGACGATAAAAGTGATGATTAAACACGCAGAAAATGTTTTTCTTGCATTTTGCGTTAGCACGTGAAGTGTGTAATTTCACCACCACCACAAACCTTCACATTTTTCTAGTAGCTAAGTTAACATGATTTCATATATAATCTCAAACTGTACTCCATAAGTATCCATACAAATCATAAAATAGCTCGAGCAAATTTTAATGGATCTCTCCACAGAGATTTGAGCATACACTGAATATTTATGTCAAAATCATTTGATCAAGTCTAGATTCGTAGCGAATTTTAATGAGAGCTATCTCCATTGAAATCACTACTAATGATCAGAGACCCATTGAAATCAAGAGTGAAAACAAAGAAGAAAATGAAAACAAGAATTGTGAACCAAAAACAATTGGATTTAGCTAGGAATTAGTCATTTTTCGTTCCATTTTTCGGTCGTTGTAAGAAAATCAAATAAATAATGTGAAATTTCGGGATGTCCACAAATAATTCCAACGTCTTTTGTTTTCATTCGTCTCCAGTTTACATTCCATCATTTTTTTGAAATTATGGGAATTTTCTAGATTTTCCAAAGGATTCAAGAGCACTGGTGCGTTCTTCGGCCGACGCTTCTGAAAATAACACATGACACATGGGTCAATAAGTCCGTAGGATAACAAAGAAAACACACTTTTTCGGCCAAATTTTGCTTTATTCATCGACATAGTTTCCTTTCAAGAGTGATACAATCCGTCCAACGCCTCTCTAGATTTTCGATACGAAGTGAACATTTTTTAGATCTGAAAAGTGCGTTTTCCAGCACTAATCCAGCACTAACTTTATAGCCCAGTCACAGTACAAAAAAGTCTCATTTTTGATAAAATCGAGTTTTTTCCCATTTTTCAATTGGTGCTAGCTCCATATCGCAACATAAAATTAACCGATGGTACCATTCGCCAGCACTAATTGAGCACTAAATAATGGTACCGGTCACATCTCAGCATTAAATTTGGGGGGGGGGGGGGG
>NW_022595245.1:5651761-5652922 GCF_009176505.1 Sitodiplosis mosellana
TAACGGACCTAAGCCAATTCGGTCTTTGTTCTAATCGATAATTTATTTGAAATAGTGCAGTATTCTACATCGGTGGTGACAGTGGGTCAATTAAAAAGTCTCACATTTCTCAGAGAGTCCAAATCCAACAAAATATAATTCTAATATTTAATACCGTATACGGCTTATAAGCAATTTAATAGACGAAAAACTGGAGTTATTTTTAAGGTCTTCTCAAATGATTACAAGCCAACTTTGTCCGATGGGTGTCTGAAGTGATCTAGTATGCGAAATAAATACTTCAAAAAATCGTATACATGCAGGTTGTGAAGCCATAGCCAGCTCTCCTGTAATGCAAATGTCAATCCGAGGACGGGCTCCGATGTGCCCCGACACAAGTTACAACTTAGGCATATCATACCGCATATGCATATCGGGATTTGTGGGGGGTCGAAAAAATTAATCGATTAATCGACGGACGCACATCCAAATCAATACTTTCATAGAAAACCATGGTCAAACTGCCAAAAATTGACATTTACTCTAAGCGATGCTTTTTGGATTTTTCATTGGAGTATTTGCTCGTAGTATTCGGATGATCGAATTAAGCAAATGAAGCATTGGAATCGTTGTCGATTCTAAAATTGTAGAGTCAATAAGTAGCTCCCTCGTTGAAAATTTGAGTAAATTATAATAATGACTTTGCGGCACCAGTTCATGTGCTGAAAACTGAACAAAAATCAATTTCCGATTTGATCACCTTACAAGGTAAAATCTGCGCTCAAATGAAAAATGCAACAATGTTGGCTTACGATATATTAGTATTTCACGTTAAATATCGAGTGCATTGCATAGACGATTTTTCGGCAACGAACGAATCGCTAAATAGAGTGAAATGCTATATCTACGCGTGTGACGACAAGTCCGTTGCTCCATTGAGTAGTGTCTATATTAGTGGTGGAAGTGGGTAAATTAAAAAGTCTGATATTTTTCAGAGAGTAACTTACTCTGAGTAAGTATGCGTTGAAACTACGTTGTAATTGTGATTGACAAAAGTTTATTTTTCTAATGATACCTACACTACCGTGCAAAAGTTTGGAACCACTAGGTATTTTTCATACAAATTGACCATTTTTGGTGGACTCATTAACATATTTCGGAAACACCTGCACTCTTGATATT
>NW_022595245.1:5657922-5681832 GCF_009176505.1 Sitodiplosis mosellana
TTTTTTTATTTTTGTTTCACTTATATGTGTTGTGAATAGAAGTTGCGTTTTCATTCTCGGACATTCGTTTATAACTTTACAATCACATTACAAAGACAAATATTGCCAAAGACAAAAATGAAGAGAGAACATTGACAAATAAAAATTCTTTTCCAAGCAATGTGATCCGATGTACGGTTTACGTTCTACAGGCGTTCAAATGTTGCCCGTCTAGAGGCGGTTGTATGCATTAGAAAGTTAAGTTAATTTAAGTCACTTTTAATCAATTTAAATCACCTTTAGTCACTTTAAAATTATTTTAACTCAAGTTGTCCAAAAGTTGAGTTGAGTGAACTTAAGTTGACTGAAAGTGATTATAGTCGCTTATCTTAAGTTAACATGATTTTAATTTCAATATGATTTAATGTGACCAAATTTATAGTAAATTTGTCCCAAATTAATCGACTTAAACTTGACTGAATCTCATACAAAATCTACTCATTTTCATTGCACAAGGGATACCACCAACCCTTCGACAGGGAGATAAAGGCGAAAATGTGCGCACCCTTCAATTCCGGCTCAATAGCAAACTCCCAGGCAATCTCGTCGTCGACGGCGAATTTGGCCCTGCAACTTTTGCGGCCGTGAAAAGGTTCCAGCGGCAAGTTGGGATCACCGTAGACGGCATCGTCGGACCGGTGACCTGGAATCGATTGTTCAATGGATCCCCACCATCTGCGGCAACCCGACCAACCCTCCGACAGGGAGCAAAAGGTAATGATGTGCGCATCCTTCAAGCCCGGCTCAATAGAAGTATCGGAAGCAATCTCGACGTCGACGGCGAATTTGGCCCTGCAACTTTTGCGGCCGTGAAACAGTTCCAAAGGCGAGTTGGGATCACCGTAGACGGCATCGTCGGACCGATAACCTGGAATCGATTGGGCTTGTAATAAGTCCCTCCGTCGTTGTGTCCCATTGACATATATTTGCGTTTCCGCATATAAAATTATTTGTCAACTTTCATTTCTTATTTGCTCATTCTACTTTTTTTTGCTAATTTTGTTTATAAAATGCCTTCCGCATATACATAAACCACGTACACTGTACATTGCTTATTTGAATTAAAGTTTCATACCGTTACTATGAATACCGCTTGTCTTTCATTTAGAAGAAGTCAATTCGGTCCTTCGATAAACACAAAATTTTTGGTTTCAGTCGTGCAACAATTGAGCACAATTTGAAGTTGCGAAGAAACTCATTTTTTTGTGAATAAAAATAAAAAAAGAGTGAACAATTTGTGTTTGGATCATATTGTGTAGAAACCGTATTTGTATCGAAAATGTGTTAACAGAATGACGTAAAATGGGAAAAAGTACTTGAAGATCATCGACATTTTGTGTAAAGTAATTATTACTAATTTTGGAAAAGATGGTTCAGATCGAAAAAATAAGAAGTATTTTGAGAAGAAAATGGAAGATTTGCATACTGAATAACAATAACAGACAAATCTGGTGGAACAAGACGTTCTTCGGGAACAATACAACTACGTGGTGGTATTCTGGGAATCGTAGTAGTACAGAAAGGTTTATGAAGAAAATAAATATTTTTGTAAAAATTGTTTGTTTTATTTCATTTCTAAACCACAATAATTGAGGGAAAAAAACGAAATTTCACTGCGCATCGCCTTTTCAATTCGATTGAAAATTGTTATTCAGCAAAACGATAACACATCGGGCATGTATATATATGTTTGCACTTACATTTAGCATGTGAGTGCATTTGTGTTTATAGATTGTTTGTATATTTGTTCAAATTATTTTGGATGATTCATACGGAATTACTCTTTATCTCGGTGCGAAGTAAAACATATTCTCAGACAATTTAGCTAATGTCAGCGTGCTAACTGAAAATATCTAGCTGAGCTCAGCTGATATTAGCTAAATACACTGTCTACGTACTCTTTGTCGCACAATATTTTTCGTACGTCTTCCACATGACTACTAAGACGAAAAACGAACGTCATGTTCCGCCAGATATGTCTTTTATCCACTTGATAATAATTGTCATAATTTTTTTGCTATTGCATGGACTCAAAAGAATGTATCTTCAACATAAATATCTAAAGCTGTCAAACCCAATTGAATTCTATTCCAAAATCGAACTCTTAAAAATAAAAATAAATTCAATAGAAAAATTCCACACCAGTAGGTAAAATTTGTTTCATGGATCGAAACACAAAAAACAGTTGGTTTTGAAGCAGCCACTTTCTTTTCGTACACGCAATGACGTGTGTCTTCCAATAACATTAGGAAATTAATTTCAACACAACGGGCAATGAAATTGACAATATTGAACAAAATTACTTCAGAACTATTGCAAAAAATGCCAATTTTTTTTGCCGTTTTGTCATTTTCATCTTCCGAATTTTTCGCCTTTCCGATTTGAACGGAAGATTTATAACGAGCCAATTGTTTCCATAAGCAGTGAACAAATCAAAACTTACTGATATTCTTAATGGCCGTTAGAACGAGTTTGAATCCATTGGAATCGGTGCCCCAGCCATCGGTCATGTATTTAAGCGTCAGAAAGTTACTTTGAGTGATAATGTTTCCAACTGATTGCTTTGTATTTCGACAAGAAATGTCCATCTGCAAAAGTGAAAAAAAACTTTTCTTGTTAAAAAAAACAAAAGCCCAAACAATTCGCTTCATTGACAATGAATATACTTTAGGTGCTCCTGTTGCATGTGCTCCATCATAAATGTAAAGATGATCGTTACAGTCCAATTGAAGAGCATCAAAGCGTACCAAAAATCGCTGCAGAATGGAATGTGTTTGAAATGTTAACGCACCTGTGAACAAATACATTTCATTTTTGTTATTCGGTTCAGCTAAACATAGGAATATGATTAACATACAATCCAAGTTGCGTTCGTTTTGCGACCACAGTACAGCACCGTCCGTTTTCCGATAGACCATTTGCAAGAAATGAGCCTTGCACAAAGTTTTCATTTGGACTACCAAATCGAGAAAGAAAGTAAAACAAATAAAAAATTATTAAGACAAATAATTAATCATGCTTTTTGTATACAACACACACAGAGCTAGATTTATCATCATTGAAGTTTATTTGCTGTAACTTTATTTGCACCTTTTTACAAATTATTCACGAAATTATGTGCTAAGAATGTAAATGAGCTTCTTCAAGAGAGGTAGGTACCGCCAGCATTCGGCAAGTGAAAAGTTTTGTAAAAGTGTGAAACCGGTGCGATTATATAAAACTTGTTGAAAAGTCAACGGAATATTTCTAACAAGCAAACAACAACAACAACAACATCGAGAGAAAGAGAGAGAGAGAGAGAGAGAGAGAGAGAGAGAGAGAAAAACCAATTTGCGAGACTTAGAGCGATAAATGTGTCTACTTACAACTTTTATTGGGTTCTCCATTGATTTGATGAATATCGCTGGTAAAGAGAACGACACTAATCCAAACGATAAAAAAGTTTTTTCGCCGTATAAATGGCCAGAAACCAAGTGATGCGACATTCATTATCGCCGATACGAAATTCCATCTCATTTTTTCGATTTGAATGAAACTTTGACATCGAGTCTTATTTGATGATTGACACGATATGAAAATCACATGAAAATGAATAGCATGCAATTGGCTATCTCCTTTGCGCGGAAATTACTCTCTGCAAAAAAAAGATAAAGGTGAGTGACAATTTGTCGTTGGTTTTTTTTCCCTTTCTTTTCGAAACACTACAAGTTTGATTTTATTTTTCTCTTCACTAAACTTTATAATTCGATTTTTTACTTTGAAATTTGTTGTTAGTTTTTTCTTTTTTCTTTTCAAAAGGAAAAATAAAGACTTACGAATCATTTGTTGTGGGAAAAAAAAATCCGATATGCGATTGCTGATAAGTGTTGTGTTGCTTTTTTATATATTTCGTTCTGAGTTAAACAAAAAATCACATCGTTTTTCACGCGAAAAAAAAGTGGCGCTCCTTATTGAAAGCTACTTTCAACAAGATTGAATTGGATCACTGCTGCCTTCAAAAAGATTAAAACTAGAATGATGCCGCTCGTTGTTTTGTGATTGTCACACCAAAAAGCGATGCACTGGTTTCGAATTCACCATTTAATTTTTCTCTCGTTTGTCGTCGGATGAAATATCATCACTCTTTTTTTTTACTTCAACAAATTACACACATACATTCTTCATGATTTGGCACTTTTCCGACGATTAAATTTCACACGACAAAAACAACAAAAGCAACTTTGCGAAACGAATTCGGATTTTGGATGCTTTAAAAAGCAAAAAAAAAAAACAAAAACGAAAAGAAAAATGGTCGATTTTGGTTGCGAGTGGAAAAAAGGGAAGCAGTGCACCAGCACCAAAAAGAAAATTATCTTACGGCGTTGTGAACAGCGAGGTGCTGATGGTGTTTGTAGCAATGATGGTGGAGATGCGTTTGACACTGATTCTCAACATGTCTTGACAAATTTACTACACCAAATTGATTCATTCGAAAGTTTATTATTGTAGCCGTGGATTTTTTTCCCATTTCATTTTATATATATTATGATTATGGTGTGTACGTGTGAAAAGGGGATGCACAGAGTCGGTGTGTTGGAGAGAGAGTAGTTTATTAAAGTTCAAGTGGCTGTATTTGTGTGAGTGTGTGTGCGTATGAATGTGTGTTGCAATCGACTGTTCATATTGTGCGGCGCATAACAATGTGTGAGTCAATCAAGGGGTGCTTCATTCGAGTACTATTCTATGGAGGGGCTGGACAAGTATGCAGCCACTCACAAGTGGTAAATCAAACTCCGCAAGCTCACTCTCGCACTATGCTCCCCTTAACACAAATACATACACATCATTCACATCAAACGATTACGAGCTTTGAAATCAAACAAGTTTTTCTTCAAATAAACCATTCCTTTGATAACATTCTGAACTTTTATTGCATTCGAGAGTGAATATAAAGAAAACAATTGATAATAATGTACGAGATGGGAATAAAAATGAATTCAAATGGACGGAAAGAAAGTATTTTTATATGAAGGCATAAAATTCAGTAGTCACTTTTATGGACTGAGATAGTAATGTCAATTTTTGTCTTTTTGAAGCCGGTTTTCAAACTAAACCGCTTAAAATCCCCTCAAATAAAAATGAAATTGAGAAAAACTCCTGGATAAGGTGAGCGTAAGCTTTGTCTATTTTGTCGCTGCAATGATTTAGCTAAAAAGAGATTCCAATTCGACTGTAACCAGTTCGTATGAAGCTAAGATTCAGAGACAGAAATTTTTAATGAAAAAACTAAAACCAATCAACTATATCCAGAAAACGTTAATAAAAAATTGTATGTACACAAAAAACGGTTTTTTCATTTCTTCAGTTTTTTTTTCTTTCAGGTGAGATCTCTTTTAAAGGTCTGGTTTTTCTTCTCTCATCTTTTCTAGACTGTCTTTTCCATTTTTTGTCTTTCTCCATCATGAAAAAAATCTCCATGCAATAGAGATCTCGTAAAGAAATTCCTCAACACACGCGCACAGATGGCCATTTATGAGTTTGAAATATTGTATTTCATTTGGTGTTGAACCGAAGAACAGTAAAAACTGTCATTTATCCACTTGCAATATCACTCTGTTGTGATCAGCAGTACCAACGACAGCGTTATCGATAGTTGTCATAAATTGTGCCTGACTAAAAATACTCGAAAAAAACTCATTCTCAGTATATCTCAATTAAATCTTTTTTTAATTTCATTACAAAAGTAACTGATTTGCGTCAAATTCTGGTACAGCAGAAGTGTTTTTCTTTGCAATTAAATGAATTGAATCTTAATTTCTATGAAAGATGTTTAAATTTGTTTATGAATACAAGCCGGATGGCTTAGATGACCATGAGTCGTGGAGCGATGTTCATGGACATCAATTCCTGGAACAGTAATTTTGCCGCGTAAGGAAGCCGAACTTGGGAGATCTGAAAATGCGAAATATTGAATCGTATCACATTTAAAATGGTATTAATATATTGATTAAGATCATACAATAGAAATCCAACCAAGGGTTTGTTTGCTTACCTGTGTCTTATTCTTGCATCCTTTGCACTCGAATGTGTTGTTTCTCAAGTTAGCGATGGCAATCAAACCGCAGAAGTTACAGATGTGTACACGATACGGATCGGACACTTCGAAAAGACGTTCACGCAGGAATTGAGCGGCACCATGGGATATTTGACAATCACGCTCCATCTCACCGAAACGCAAACCACCATCACGTGCACGACCCTCCATAGGTTGACGCACCAAAATCTGCACCGGTCCACGAGCTCTGGAATGGATTTTGTCGTCGACCATGTGCTTAAGACGCTGATAGTATGTCGGACCCAAGAATACTTGTGCATTGATCTTTCTGCCCGTATGGCCATTGTACATGACTTCGTTGCCTCGCAAATGGTAACCGTACTCTTGCAAGAATGTAGAAATTTTCTGTACATTGACCGCATCATTGAATGGTGTAGCGTCACCGATTTCACCTTTGTTTGATCCCAATTTCCCTTGCAAGCACTCAATCAAATGGCCAATTGTCATCCGAGACGGAATGGCATGGGGATTAATTATGATATCAGGTGCGAGGCCTTCGCATGTGAACGGCATGTCTTCGTGTCGATACTGAATACCGCAGGTACCTTTTTGTCCGTGCCGAGAAGCAAACTTGTCACCAATCTGTGGGATACGCACCGATCGCACACGAATCTTGCAAAATTTGTAGCCTTCACTGTTCAATGTCAACATGACTTGATCCACGATACCAGTTTCAGAGTTTCGCAAAAACGTTGAGGCGTCTCGTTTTGTGAAATTTTTGATTGTTCCTTCCAACTGAAATGAAAAAGGTGAGCGTTAGCAAACGATGAAATATGTTGTCAAAAAGTTAAATAAAAGTCAGCTTGACTGACTCCGTGCGAAGTCAAGTTGTGTCTTAGGATTCAAAGAATCCTTCGTGTGATATCAATCCTTACCTCATCATCATTTTCAGCCAGCGTAATTGTTTTGCCAATAATCACATCGTCACCGGACACACGAAGACCGGGCGCAATAATACCATCATCATCCAATTTGTCGTAAAGAGCGTTTCTCATGCCTTGACACGTTTGTCGGTTGGGCTTTTCGAATTGTTCCTCTTGTTCGCCGCTTCGTTTGTTTTCTGAGTCTTTGTATGAACGGTAGAACACGGATCGGAAGAATCCACGCTCTACAGCTGATGCGTTTAAGATAACACTATCTTCCTGTAATTGAAATAGAAGGAGAAATCCCATATAGATTAGTCCATGTTTTCGAACGTATTCTTTGTACATTTTGGAACAATCTTAAAGGTCTTCTCTGTTCCAACGTCAAATCCGGATCGGATTCCGAGAGAAAATGATAAAATTGTACGTAATTCTCAATATCCTCACCTGATTGTATCCCGTGTAACATAAAATAGCGACAATTGAATTGATACCAGCGGGCAATTCTCTGAAACGCAAGTACTCCATCGATCGTGTGGTAACGAGCGGTTTCATTGGGTAGTAGAGAACGTGAGCTAGAGTGTCCATTCGCACGTGGAAATTGGTAATGTAAACGCCCATAGCTTGTTTACCCATAGCGCTTTGATAGGTGTTACGTGGACTCTGGTTGTGATCGGGGAATGGGATAATTGATGCGCAAACGCCCAAAATCATGGCCGGATGAATTTCACAATGTGTGTATGTCGAACAGTAAGCATATTCTTTATTTTCCTTCAAGTCATCAGGTGACATAGCAATCATGACTGTTTCCTCTTCCAATGTATCAATGTATTCAACGACGCCCGATGCGACGAGTACCTGCCAGTTGTAGTTGTTGAAATCTCTCTCTTTCAGCAGTTCAACGTTGTTCCGCTTGAGCAACAACTGACCGTTTTCAACGATAAGCAATGGTCGACAAATTCGACCAGCATCAGTGTAAATACGAATCTCTCGATCACGAATATCTCGGACCATTGATACTTCCGATACAATGATGTCCATCTGTCGTCTCAGTTTTCGCAGCGTGGCCATCAATTGTTCGGGATCACGATGAATACCGACCCAGCAACCATTTACGAAAATCTTTGTAGCATCAGCAATGGCGGACGGTGCAATTTCTTCCAAGTTTTCCATGGACCATTCCTCCAAGAACTCTAGAATTGGCGACGGCTGCGAACCGACCGAAATGTAAGCCATCAGCGCTAAATTCTTGACCAAGCCAACAGCAGCTCCTTCTGGCGTTTCGGCTGGGCAGATCATTCCCCAGAGCGTATTATGCAATTGCCGCGGTTTGGCCAATTTACCATCTCGACCAATCGGCGAGTTGACACGACGCAAGTGAGACAGTGTCGAAGCGAATGTCAACCGGTTCAACACCTGTGATACTCCAGCACGAGCTTGATGCGCCTTTTTCTGATCGCCCCAGTTGCCAGTGGCCAGGGAATAACGTAAACCGTCGGTGATGATTTTCGTTTTGATGGCCAATTCCAAATTGAAGTCTTTTCCTCGGTCGATGAACTTTTGAGCATACATTCGCACTTCTTTCATCAGGTTTTTGAATAGACCGCGGAACAAGAAGGCGAGCAATGGACCGGCTAAGTCAAGACGTTTGTTACCGTAATGATCTCGATCGTCCAATTCACGACGACCCAATGATGCCAACAGCAATCGGTGCACCATGTAACCAAGAAAATATGCTTTTTTCGTCTCACAGAAATCTGACACGCCGACATGTGGCAGCATTTCTTTTTGCAAAATTTCTTTCGCGTATTTGATACGTTTGTCTTTCGTGACACCAGGCCGTGCTCCTCTCGCACCAATGAAATTCAATGCGACATTTTGTTCTTGCACCACAAACGCTTCGTCGAGTGACGGTTTAACCATTTCCATCATTTCGGGATCGTCAAAATCATAGATGATGTGTTCGAGAATATCACGATCGGCGACGAAACCAAGCGCTCGGAATACAATCATAATGGGAATTTCTTGTTTAATATACGGTAAAATGGCAATTATACGTTGACCAATTGCTGATTTCTTCAAACTCTGTCCACCGCGCGCCATCATGTTCACCCAAAGCGTTGACGTTGGCCGTGAACTGTGTTCCAAGCACGAACGAATCTCAGTCTTGAACGCATATTTACCATCCTTCATACTGAACACGTACACAGTGTTTGTGGCCATTTTCTCTTGGGCAATCAACACTTTTTCCGAACCGTTGATGATGAAATAGCCGCCGGGATCCAATGGGCATTCGTTCAATTCGGTCAAATCACGATCGGTCAATGAGAATAGCAAACAGTATGTGGAACGCAACATAATGGGAATCTTTCCGATGAACGTCTTCTGATGCTGTGTTTCAATCGCATCTTGACCTTCGACAATTTTCGTTTTTGTTATGTCGACGTACAGTGGCGCTGAATAGGTTAAGTTTCGTAAACGGGCCTCGTTCGGCATCATAGGACTTGGTGAACCATCTTTTTCCCAATGTGTCGGTTTTGACAAGTAAATTTGATCAAATTTCAAAACGAAACGAGGCTAAAATAACAAAAATTGGGTTTTATCATACAACTTTCGCTGTAATCACTTCACTAAGAAGTAAAAAATGATTTTTTTTACCGGTGTTTCGATTTCTCCAGACGTGTGCTGAGCTTCGGCTTGCAATTCAATGGCCGGTGAGTCTTCGACAATTCGTTGCACAGACATCTATTGCGAAATGTGTTGAGATTCAATTAAATTGCACATTTCGTTAATATTTGTTGCGTGGAAACAATACAAACCTGAATAAATTCATCGAAACTGTCGAGCTGTTGTCGCACCAAACCTTTTTCATCGAAGTAGGAGTTGATGACAATCCAACACGCCTCCTGCCACAGTTCATGTGAAATCTCCTCATCATTCTCATCTTCGTAGGTTTCTAGAAATACAATTTATTGCAATTGACTACATAAAATGGCAAATATTTTTCCAAAAACCACAACTTTGCAGTAAAATTCGAAAAGAAATTGCATTTAATTGCGCAATAGCTTTTCATTGGCAAAATAACTATGAAAATAGCGTTGAATTTATCTTCCGTCATACAAATAATTTCAAACTCAAGTAAAATATCCACTTTTTCTAGCTTGCTTAGAGTTTTCTCTAAGTTTGCGTCAAATTCTCCATCCAAAATCATGTGAAAACGAAAGATATAGAATGTTTTGTTTGTTCAGGGGCAGTCGAGTCTATTCAAAACTGTGAATAACAATGGCTGTGTTCAACCGGTATGGCATCGTTGCACAGGTCGGATTCGATTTAATTTCTACATGGACTATGCGGCATATTTTCAATATTTACCTTCTTCATTTTCGTACATATTGCTTAATTTATCACGTTACAAACAGAAACTAATATCTAAAACACTTTTCCAATGGTAATTTTTAGAAAAAATATGTGTGACTGTACGAAGCACGCCAAATCGCAATAATCACTTCTTCGCTTCTGAATTGATGCGGCTGTCAGTGTTCTGCCAGATGTCTATCATATTGAGTACGATGACAGTTCGTCAGCGTTAAGTATAAATTGAATGATATTCAATGAGAAATGTTAAATGAAATCTACTGGAATATTTAATGTTTGGAAATGATTCACAGATGAACCAGATTGGAATTTTAACTATTTTCAATTAAATTCCAATTGAAATAGATACAAAAAAACCTTATTCCTTGTTCACTATTTCTGCAACAAAATCCAAAATGCATCGAAACGACCTTCTACACACATGCGCCGCCCGGTGTCGGTCGCCCAAACTAATGCCGACTTGACAGAAATATGTACAGAGAATTATTATTTACAAATTGCGATTGTATTTTCATGTAAGTTTGTGTACTTTTTTTCTCTCTTTTTCTTTGCATTCAAAGTGCTGTGATGAATGGAATGAATCAAAAATACAGCAAAACTAGATAAATAACTCAATCATTCTAAGCAGGAAGTGTGGCAAGTGTTAATATTGTTATTGCGATGTTTACGTAAAAGTGTTTAGTCCCAGATCAAGTGAAAAGTTGTGTGAAAATAACAAGATAAATCATAACTTTCACGTACAATATAGTAGCGTTGAGAGAATGCCAAAATCAAGGTTGTTGAACAATACAAATAATCATTATGATGAAAAAGAGTATTTAATCCCGAATAATCAGCATGATAAAAAGACAAACGAAACGAATGCATCTTATCACAAATCGTTGGCAGCACAAAATTCAGATATGAATGGAATAAAGGGTGCGAGTGCAGCTGCAGTAACAACAGCAACAACAACAACAGCTTCGAATCGATCGAGTTCGAGGTCATTATCATCGAAACGACCTGTTTCATCGACTGCATCAAGTGCAGCAAATGTGAAACCAAACACCATTTTGAGTTTAGAAGACCGTGATATTGTTGTCATTGATAATGCGGATTACAAAGAGTCAACGAGCAACGAGGCCACAGTCATTGTTGTGGAAAAACCACGAAAATTGCATCAAAAGGCATCTGGTGATATAGATTTAGCGGAATTATTGACGGAAACCAGTTGGCCCGCATCGGCGGGCGATTTAGCATTAGCATTGAACAATCGAACGAGTGGCGGGGCACCGTACAATTTTAGTAGTGGTAGCACAAGTACAAGCAATTCATCAATTAGTTGTCAACAGCAAGCGAACGGAAACACGTATTCCGTCGAACGAAATCGGTCGAGGAACCCATTGTCACACATTGGCCAGTCCAAAATCACCAAACGGAATGCAAGCAGCAATACAAACAACTTTGTCACCACCGGCAATCTAATCAATTTGGATTCGGACGGTAGCTCAGCATCTGGATCGTTTGACTCAAATCCAAGTGAGTATAATAATTCAGGCTGTGATATTGTTTGACTTTGCGTTTTAAGCGCGCCAATACTTTGGATTATCCTTTCACCAGCGATACATTTCGTTTGAGCATAAACAGCGATTTTATGATTTAAAAAAGCGCATGCGTAACGTAAACATTGACTCAGAAAAACGCACAACACTTTGAGCAATTTGCTCGTCTTTTTATTTTCAAAAAAAAGCACAATCAGTCGGTGCGCGGCTTCGAACAGACATTCGGTCTAATTATAGACGTGTATTTTAATTTGACTCAGTGATTTTATTTTGGCTGTCACTTCGACTGAACTTTGGCAAACATTTAATAGCCCTTTTGTAAGACGAAGTAGTTTTTTCTCTCGATTGGATAACGATTAGAATAGAGAGTTCGATGGAATACAAATACTACGATAATGATCACATTCCATTGACAGTGCTCGAATTTTGCAATGGGAAACACACGCCACCTGTGACCAAGATCAATGGTCATCGAAAAGGTTGAATCTTGTGACGAAAAATCTAGTTAAGTACTTTGATTGACTTTCGATTTTATTTTCATTTCAATAGAAAAAGATGAAACAAATCATTTTCACGGCGGACACAAAGCAAAATCGAAGTCAGCCGTCTCGACGGTTGTTGCGAAATCGGATCACTTGTTGAAACTGAATTTGGACATTGGATCAATGGTTGAGGTAGGTTTTAACAGTTCATTTTGTCTATTTTTAACCGACTATTTCGAATGACATGAACTATTTTCTCGTAGATAACTCGTGAAAATTGTGAGAATATTTACGGCGTGATCAGATGGATCGGACATTTACCGTGTACAAAAATTCTTATGGTTGGCGTTGAACTGGAAGATGAACTTCCAACACAAACAGTCGATGATGGCACAATAAACGGGGTCAGATTGTTTACATGTCCTCCGGGAAGAGCACTATTCGTGGAACCACAGCAATGCACAGTTGATCGACGATTCCAAGATGTGAAGCCACCGTCACAATCTCTGTATGAGAGCGAACGGAAAGCGGCCGAAAATTTCGGTCACATTGATTGCCCGATAATTGAAGGGTCGGTCGTACCGTTAAGTGCGTAATTTTAAAGCTTGATTAGCTTGTTCAGAACTTCATTTGTTGTTGGTTTACAAATAACATCGATTGAAATGAGTTTTATTGCAATAACTGAACTTTATCTCACTTTTGTAGAATTTGTAAAACTTCAAGAGCTCGAAAAAGTGTCTGGCAAATTCAAAGGCATTCAAGGCCACTACAATTCATGTTATTTGGATGCAACGTTATTTGCAATGTTCACATTTACCTGTGTGTTTGATTCATTACTCTTCAGACCGGCTGATCCAGAGGTATGATTCAGCGATATTTCAACAAAGAGTGTTTTTTTGTGAACGCTTTTGTCAATATTGTTCTTTGTTGGTATTAACACCGCTATTTGTTCACCTATTTTTAGGACATTGTAAGCTATGGCGAAGTACAGAAAGTATTGCGAGAGGAGATTGTGAATCCGCTTCGAAGGAATTTATTTGTTCGTGCCGATCGTGTGATGAAGCTGAGACAATTGTTGGAACGATTGAGTTCAGTGACTGGGCTTACGTGCGAAGAAAAAGATCCAGAAGAATTTCTCAACAGTTTATTGACACAAATCATGCGAGCTGAACCATTTCTAAAGGTAAATTTGTCTTCACAACTGTTATGCTTCGGCTTGCTTGCACATTTTCACTTTGAATTATTTCTATTCTAATTTTTATTCGTTCAATTTTACAGTTAAATTCAGGTCAAGATGCATTTTACTACCAACTATTTGTGGAGAAAGATGAGCGACTGAATTTTCCAACCGTACAACAATTGTTTGAGCAGAGTTTTCTTGCGTCAGACATCAAACTGAAGGAAGTCCCTTCGTGTTTGATCATCCAAATGCCACGGTTTGGCAAAAATTTCAAAATGTATCCACGCATTTTACCATCTCAAGTATTAGATGTTACCGATGTCATCGAAGGATGTAAGCATCACGCTTTTATTCACCATTTTTAATCATTTTTTTTTCAAACATTATATCGAATATTTGAGTGAAATAACGAATTTTCTGTCTTTTAGCACCTCGTCAGTGTTGTGTATGTGGTAAATTGGCCGAATTGGAGTGCAAACAATGCTTTGGCTCATTACAATTTGGAGCTGGTTTAGAGACGACAAGTTTCTGTCGAACTTGTTTGGACAAAGTGCATTCACATGATCGTAGGACAAATCATATCCCACAAGAGCTTAAAGTGCCACACGATTTTCTCATTATGGCCGATCATATAACGGTGCCGCGCATTTTCATGGAACTATTTGCGGTTGTGTGCATTGAAACGTCACATTACGTTGCCTTCGTGAAATGTGGCTCTGGTGCCGATGCACCCTGGTGTTTCTTTGATTCGATGGCCGACAGAAAAGGTGAGAGACAAGACAATTCTGATTTTTCATTGAATTTTGACAAAAGAAAATCCACATTTTTCCATTGCATTTTAACCAACAATATTTTACGTACGAATTACTTACCTCATGCTAATAATTTCCGGTATTTTTTTCCCACGGTCAAGGTGAACAAAATGGCTACAATATTCCTGAAGTAATTTCGGTGCCAAATTTACCATTATGGCTATCCGAAGAGGGTTCGAAGGAGCTTAATGAACGTTATCTTAGTGATAAATCGTTGCCAGAGCACGCAAAGCGGCTGTTTTGTGACGGTTATATGTGCATGTATCAAACTGATGTGATGATGTATAGGTAAACAGATTGTTCTTTCGTCAAAAAGTAGTTAATTGTATATTTAAAACCTAAATCATAATAAACAACAACAGCAACACAAAAAATGCGGACACTTTTGAATATTTTACGTAGCAAATGTTTTGCATATGCACTTAACAACGATGATGATCAGTTTCAATTCAAGCATTTGAATTGAAATGATCAGTGGCGCAAATGTTATCTGTAAGAGCTGTATAATCAACGAGTTCATTTAACGACGTGATTTATTACGCATGTCGAATGCTGTGTACATTTTTGAGTATAATTTGTGAAATATTATCATATGGTGCAAATCGAAAACACTTGTCCCGTCAAATATTTATTCGTGTATAGTTCAATTTCAATTCAGATTCATAAAATGAATTAAAAAGCAAAACTTAAAAAAAAATGTTAAGAAAAAAATTCAATCAATCAAGCAATTTATGGTTGTTTCTCTTTCTATTCAAGTTTCAAAAGCATTGATTATTTTGAGTATTCTTTGATGAATTTATTTAGAGAGTGAGGCATTGCCTCGGTGACAGAAGAAAATAGAAGAAAAAGAAAAATACATACAGCTACAGAATATTTTGAACAATTAACCGAAAATTTGTTGTATTTGATACAATTAGACAATTTTGAATGTAGACAAATTTGGTCTCGAACCAACAACACACTCACACAAGTATAGGTGAACCTTGAATTTTTGCAATAATTACCATTTAAGAAGATATCTTTGAAGAACAATTTTAAACATAAACCCGCTACAAATAAAACATTTAAAGAAAAAATTCGAAACAACACACAAAACAGCCACAAGAATCTAATTATACTAAACAAATCTGTTTCTCGTAATAATACTGTTGATTAAACTTTACCTTGACAAATTTAAAAAAAGAATTATTGACGAACTCACTTATTTATTAAAAATAAAGAGAAAAAAAAAGTAAAACTTGATTTAAATTCTGTTTTGGCGTTTATTTCATAATTTTTTGATTTTTTGCCCTGTGTTCTTTGAGCGAATTTATCTTTTTTCGTCTTGCTCGACTTCCACCACCCAATTTCTTTCGAAACCATTTCTTCGGCGGATTTTCTTTAGGAAGAGTTTTCGCAAGTAGAGCATCCGTAACGTAATCGGGAAGGCGTGTGAAGGGCTTTTTATTTTGTTTTGCTCTGTAGTTACTGTAAAGAAGTCCTCCTTCGCCAATAAAAATCACATCAGCCCGCATATCGAAACGGTCGGAGAATTTTGACTGAGGAAAATTGTTGAGATACACGGTGTGTACTCATCAGCTTTAGACGTATCGATACCGGTAAAAACAGCATCTGCCAAAATGCCTGCAACGTACGATCCGTATCAAATGTCGGTCAAGCAAAGAAAAAAAAACTTTATCAGCAATGTCAAAGTTCTTTCAAGTTTGCGCTTTGAGATGCACTTTCAATCCCTTACTTATCATCATATTGCAGAAAGTATTTCCACAAATATCCGAATAAAACAAACCAAATTAATAATATTGCTTAATATTTTGCATTCATTTAATATCACATTGTAACAGTCGGGTTTTTTGGTAACAATTTTCAATCGTTTTAACTGAAAAAGTAAATGGAGTCTAGAACGCTCTTCAATTTAAAGTTGCCCTTTTTCGGAAGTTTCATGAAAATATGCTCATTTTTCGGAACACCCCGAAGATCAATATTTTCCGTAGCTGTGCCGGTGGTGGTGGTGGTGGTGGTGGTCTTCTTCTTTTTCTTTTTCAGAATATTTACTTCGGGATATTTATCTCGGAATTCGCTGCAAAATAAGAACAAAAATTGAATTTGTAAAGTAAGTTTTTCGATTTTCCAATGTACAACAATCACAACCTGTGCAATTGAATAAGTATAATTTTTTGTACTTACATTTCATATTTCTGGTAGAAGCTTTCAGCCAAATCTTCGAGAATGGGTTGCGAGTGTAGTAGGATGAATTGTTCGCGACATATGCGATTCATGACTGACACGGTGCTTGGATGTGTCCAGAAGCAATCGTGAACTGAAACAAATGTTGTGCCGACCTTTTCGCAATTCAACGATGTCAACATCATATGGCATGAATCGAGGGAGTGAATGAAATTGGGCGAAAAAGCATTTTTCTCTTTGAGTCGATTCACACCTTTTTCATTGTAAAGCGTTTTGATCGTTGCGTTTGATAGTAGTTTAGAATCTCGTGTATATGGTTGAATGACTGGTAAACCAAGCGGTGTGGTCCATTCCACGTGTTTCGATCGGTATTTACTTGAGATGTATTGAGCAGCTATCGTAAGCCAATCTTGGATTTCTCGAGCGGATGTAAACATCTCTGATAAGCTATCGAATGTTTTTCGTGTTAAATAAGCGGACGCTTGTCCCAATGATTCTGATGAAAAATCAATGTTTTTCAATTGTTTTTTGATTTGCAATCGGGCTCCGTAGGCTGTTACACCGTATACGGTGGTCATGACGGTTTGTTTGACAATCTTCCGCTTGATTAATCCTTCCAAGTCGGCAGCCACTTGCACACCATTGCTAGCGTCTATCTTTCGAAGCTCCTCCACTCGGGCGGCAATGGTCGAATACACATCTTGTGGTACTCGGGATGGTGAGAGATTCACACTAAACGTCCGAAACAAAAACGGTTAATGACAAAAAATTAACAATAAGTTTGAATATTGGATGTTAGTTTATTACCTAGCTGCACCGTCAATATCACGACCCAGCGCAGCATAATGTTGCAACCCATTACAAGAACCATCTTGATGAATTGGGAAGCCACTCATGAACTCTGCTGGATTTGGTGAACGCATCGCATTAGCAATTTCCATACAAGCAGCCAATGTTTGCCAAGGTTCATCAGATTGTAACCACCACTGGTGCCCATCCAACGGATTATCAGCTGAATCCAAAATGTCGTCAATGATTTCATTTGCATACGCCAATCGATCCTGAATCGATTCTCGTTTCTTCAAACCAGTCAAATTGATGCAGTGCAGTTTTAGCCAGTCTAATCCAGATTCACCCAGTGGTAGTTTTTGATGGAAGCACAGCATTGAACGTGTTAGATCCGCGCTCAAATGTGTTAAATGGGGAGGTACTGTAGAACAAAAATTGAATGTTAGCCTAAAATTCATGATAATTTGAAAATCTAAAAGTCAATCACCTGGATAGCTTCTTCCTCTAAAGTCCATGTTTGTTGGCAGCCAAAATGCTCGATCTCGGAAGTGATTGGCCAACGAGAGTTTATAAAGCGTATCCGAGTACATGCTCATCAATTCATTTTGTTTTTGTCGGTATTTCTCATCGTTTACATTTCGCTGTCGTTCGATTTGTGCTCTCGTTACACCACGATATCGAAGATGATCATCGGTGAGCATGTCATCTGGTGTCAAAGGAACATCGAGTTTTCTATCTCCGCCAAGATTAAAGATTTTTATTGCCAAATCCAGAATTTTCGTATTCACACGCCATGGTATGCTGCCCAGTTGATTGCAAGCATCCAATGGTGGGTACAATTGTTCTGGTGGTGCTTGACTCACTAGGTCATTTTGATATGTGTACTGAGGTGGCAATCGCAGTAAAATCGTGTGTAGGTGCAAGTAGCCACCACTTTCTGCTGATGTCCATGGCATTGGCGGGCACAACATTGGCACTTCGTTCGTTTTGAATTTTATGATCTCTTGTTTTGACTCACGCAACAGCTGTGTGAAAACTGGATGTGGCCGAATTTCTTCGCGTGACACAAGATCTCGGTTTCGGAAGAGTGAATATACAACGGGTGCTAAGTTGACTTGGCTGCTTTTCGGATCCAGAAGGTTTGCGTCAATTTTAATATTTTCCAGTAAAATTTTGAACAGATTACGTCCAATGTCACAACGCACTCCCCACGGCCAATTAATGTGTTTTTGGAAGATGCATGGTCCTGTGTGGCGCGAATGATGAATGATCCGTTGCCATAATTGGCGGGGGTTATCAGAGCATATTCCAGAGCACAAAATTTCTCGGTACGTTTTGTGCAGTTTCCTTATTTTTTCATTGACACCATTTTGCTCACGGAATTTCATCTGATACTTGTGCATCACCTTTTCACCTAATCCGCCATAGATATGAACAACAGTCGGCGAATACAATTCACAACTTAGTGCCAATGATTTTAGTTCATCGATCAAAATTTCCGTGTATTGTTCAGGCGTTAATAGACGCAGGTACGGGTAAATGTTAATTGATTTTGTGGATTTGGTATTCATTTTATGCTGTAAAGTATTCAGTTTCTTTCGAATGGCATTGGCAATATCGACTTGCCACTGTTTGGTCATTTTTTCCAAGATTTCACGATGCAATTTCACTCTTTCATTCAAGTATTTCGATGAATCCATCATTGTGACATTTTTTACGTCAATATGGCCCTCTGTTTCATTCAAAATTTGCTCCGCTGTGTATGCACCCAATTGCTCAGGAGTGAATCCACTCTTCGGCTTTGATATCGGATGTTCTGTCTGCGAATTCAGCTGTGGAATCACAATTTTCAATAGATCAGATACATTTTTCAGTGATAATTTTCTAATGGTTTTGAAACTTACAAATTCATTGGGTTTCACCTCAATACTTTCGATATCTTCGTTCAACGAATCGAGCAATTTGTTTGTGTAACCCAGTTGAGGTGGCGTATAAACGGGCTTGAATGAAAAACGAACCTTCCAAATGGCTTTCAGTACATATTTTCGTTGATCTTGAATGAATTTCGACTTATCCATGATATCATTCAAGGAAATGCCCTGCAATTTTATGGAAAAAGACTGTATCAAACCTGAACAACACTTACTTTGACTGCTGAAATATGAATAAATTTTACCTGATCTTCAGCTTTCTCAATAAATTTCTTAATTAGACTAGAGTTTTCTTCCGAATCATTCATTCGGCCCAAGCAATCCAGTACATTCATATAAACTTGTGGTGTGATTGGAATATTTTCAGCAATCAATATGTTGTAGATATGATTCACACGCGGCCATTTACGTAGCTTTGAATATTTTGTCATTAAATCATTGTACAATTCGGGATCGTTGAGTATAAATTTATATTTTCGCGATGGATTGGTTTGCCGAATAGACATTAGCACGGCAAAGGCACGTTCCGTCAATTCCGAATTTATGCATGCATTGATATAACACTTTAAGTTTTGATTTAACGATCTTTGTTTGATTGGTTCATACTCCTTTTGAAGCTCAGTGTCTGTCTTAGGCAATGGTTTGACTTTTTCTATTATTTTTTCTTCTTCTACAACTGCTGGCTGCAATGGGTTTGCACGAAGAAAACTTTCAAAACTATTTCTAAATTTTTCTAACAATTCTGAATTGGTTCCTAATGCCATTCGAAATTTTTCGGGCATGTTAAGCAATGGTTCTTCATTCAACCGCAACAGTTGTTGTTCAAGACTCGTTTTTACTTCTGGCATTTGTTCACTCATGAATCGCGGTAGTTTTCCTCCCGTTAACAGTTTCACTGATTGTTGCACTTGCGATGAAGACGACTCAGTTACTGCAAAGAGTTCAATGTTGAAAAAGTTGAATTATTATTCGAATTTTAGCCTATAGGCCAGTATATCAAGATAATAATTTATAAATGGATTAAAATTGATCCATTTTTCCACTCATACCTTGTGTGACATTTGTTTTTAACATTCTAAATCTGCGAAATTTGTCACGTACAGCAGGCTTTAATTTAAACTTTTGAATATTTCCATCGGCTGCTGAACTTTTTTGCCGGCAATTGATGTGATTTAAAAATAATGGTTGCCTCGTCACTGAAACAATGATAAAAAAATTTAGCCATTTCATTCAGAATTGGAAAATCTGTTAAAATTTAGTACCTGAGTTATAATTTTTCACTGTATTTATATTGCGTTCACTACATCCGAATTTTCGATAAATCGGACAACGGAATAAAAGTCGATTTCTACTATTAACAAAATTATTTATCCACATAACTCGCTCCATTTTGATAGAAATGGCAAAGAAAAAATTAAAAGAATTAAAAGTTCTATAGTTGTTGGTTCATTGCATAACACGCTAGTTTCTATTGATAGACAAATGCGCCATATTTCTCGTGTTTTCTCAACGTTGACAGTTGCTCTTTCGCTGCCTCTCGGTGCGAGCATGTGTTTTGGGGTTCGGCATTTACATCTGTCAAATGTAACAAAATACAACATCTTGACATATCGCCTATTCCGTATATTCAACACACTACGTTGATATCGTGTTGTATTTTCACCAATTTGTTTTTATTTACATTCATATGATGATGATGGGTCCAATGTATATACTCTATTAGACAGATGGCTTCGTTGCCTACGTTGTGCATTGACTTTAATTGCGCGAGTAGTAGCGAACGTTGAATCGTTGTGTATATATGGGCAATTCATCTACAATGACACGTCGAGAACGCGGCCAAGAATAAAAGGGACAAGTGAATGAAAGTTTTTTTTTTATTTCAGCTAAAACAAAGAGGCTGTACAACGATTTAAAAAATTTTCGATTATCATTTGTCGGACGGAATTATTGCGGTGAAGAAGAAAAATTGTGCATGTGAGAAATTTTTTTTTTTTATAAAATAAATCCGGAAAAAATTCCAGTTAAATGTTTGACCGATTGGAACATTTCTTTCGCAACCAGGACAATATGATTACAATGGTTGCGGTGCTCAGTGCTTCAACTGTAACAACAACATTCTTGCAGTTCTTATCGGGAGCGTATGTATTTGATCATGTCTATTTATACACAAACAAACACTGAATTTAAATGGTTTTGCACTTGTTCAAATGTTCTCGTTATCAGGTTAGTATGTCGAAAATTCATACAGAACAAAAGCACCGGTGACTCATCAGCGTTTCCATTTATTTGCGGCTTCCTATCGTAAGTCAAAAAGGTTTTCTTTAAAAAAAATGGTTTTTATGATACAATTGACGCAATAGAGGCTACGATCATTGGCCAATTAATTTTATTATTGAATTGCAATCAATATTATTTATCTGTTTGTAAATTTCCATTGCAGCTGCAGCTTATGGTTGAAATATGGCATACTGGCGAATGAAAAAACGGTCATTTTGGTCAACACAGTGGGAGCCACATTGTTCTTCAGCTATTTTATAGTATTTTGGATGTTTTCCGTCAGTTCAAGTGCCCTTTATCGCCAGTTTTTCGGTGCTATTCTTGTGCTTGGCTTTGTACTCTCGTACACCGAGTATTATGAAGAAAATCGAGCTGAAGCCATTGAAGTTGTTGGTGAGTTTTCAACGATAATTTGCGATAATCGCTTGAAAATACGCTAAAAATAGCTTCTTTCCATGGCCAACTGGTCGAAAAAGTTCAATCAACCCGTTTTTTTTTCAAACATGATCTCTAGGCTATATATGTTGTGTGATAACAGTGTTATTCTTTGCGGCCCCTTGTTGTATGCTAGTGGAAGTGTTCCGAAAAAAATCAACCGAAATGCTGCCACTTCCATTGATCCTAATGTCATTCATCGGATCGGTTCAATGGTTCGCATTTGGTGTCATCGCAAAAGATTTATTCCTGCAAATTCCGAATCTCCTTGGAGCATTACTCTCAGGCACTCAGCTCGCTCTATTTTGCATTTATCCAAATAAGCAACGCATATCCAGTACATCAACCTCAAGCACCGATATTCCATACGCAATATTTTAAGAAATTTCTGTTTATTAACCTACTAAGACAGATCTGTTATGCAGATTTAAAAAAAAATAATTGGAAACCAAAACCATTTCGTTGTGTGTGCGTGTGAATGTGAAAAGACCTTCATACGCACATACAACGCATAATGATGTTATACCTTCAGTTTTCACACTCGGGTGATTTCAAATATGTATTCTTTTAAGTTTTAACCATTGCAATATATAAAATTGCGTTAGTAATCCTACAGATTTATATTTAACAAAGATGAAAAAAAATGAAAGACAAAAACCATGTTAGAATTTAATAAAATGATTATATTTCCATAACAAAGAAAAATATGTTTGATTTCATATTAACAATATTCGGATTCATTTGAGATGTGAACGAGACCAGCATAAAGTGTCAAATCGGTTTTTTTTCGCCACAGACAGCGCTGATGGCATTCAATTTCAAATTACCACACTGAAAATACTGAATTCGTTCATCAAAACCATGTGTTTTTCGTGCCTTGTTCGACGAGTGCACATACGTCTGTCTCACTCACCATGCGTTAATTGTATGTGCCGCACAGTCGGTTTTGATGATGTGAGCGAGAGAAAATGAGTTGCTACGTTCGAACATTGGCTGTATTTATGTTTTCGTTTTATCAAGTTGTGAATTCCTATGTGTATGAAAAAGAAACTCGTGTTGGTCCTTTACCTTCCCGAACTTAATGCGGAATACACACATTATTGCGACAAGCAAATTAATCGTTTGAAAAAAAACGTGAAAAAGTGTGATTCTCCATCGGGATTTTTTGCAAACAAGTAATTGTGTTAATTGTGAACATTTGAAGAAAGTGAATTTTTATCGAAATCAATTTTTTTCTGCCGAATTTTATTTACTGCCGACACATTTTTCCAACTCTTAACCTCTACGAGTAAAACAACGTGAGTGATTTTTTTCTACGCACATTTTTTCTTCCATTCCGGACATGATTTTTACCTCTTATCTTCTGATGATATAACAAATAACTTGCTTTGGAAAGGAAATATCAATGAATTTTATTGAATCTTTCGTTTCAGTTGACTATTTAGACAAAATGGTTGCTAAAGTTAAAGGAAACAAACGTAAGCAACAACCAGAAGAGGCCACACCATGGGCTGAATTGAAAGATGGCGTTTTGGTTGCCAACGAGAAAAAGGCAAAAGTTGTTGATACACCCAACAAAAAGGTATTGGATCAACGGCAAAAAAACTATGAACAATTTCTGTCGGAAGACATCAAAAATAATTCCACGTTTGATACATTAAAGGATGCCAAACCGAAAAAGGGTGCACCAGTCGTTGTCAAGAAACAAGAAAGCAGCAGTGAAGACGATAGCAGTGAAGAGGAACAAGTCGCTGTTAAACCAACACCAGTGAAGAATGGCAAAGCCAACGGTGTGGCTAATGGCAAGGCTAAACCAGTTCAAGCTAAAGAGAGCAGCAGCGAAGAAGACTCTGATTCAGATGAAGAAGAGGAGGTCAAACCGACACCAGCCAAACAAGCTAAAGT
>NW_022595245.1:5681842-5713382 GCF_009176505.1 Sitodiplosis mosellana
GATGAAGAAGAGGAGGTCAAACCGACACCAGCCAAACAAGCTAAAGTTACACCAGCAAAGCAAAACGGTAAAGCTGCTCCAAAGGCTGTTGCCGCTGCTGAAAGCAGCAGTGAAGAGGACTCTGATTCAGATGAAGAAGAAGAGGAGGTCAAACCGACACCAGTTAAGCAAACACCAGCCAAGCAAACACCAGCCAAGCAAACTAAAGCCGCTCCAGTGAAACAAAACGCAAAGGCTGCTGCTAAAGCTGAAGAAAGTAGCGAAGAGGACTCTGACGACGATGATGATAGCGAAGAGGAAGAAGAAAAACCAAAACCAAAACCAACACCAGCTAAACAAGCTAAAGTTGTGCCAGCCAAAAATGGTAAAGCTGCAGCTAAAGTCGAAAGTGAGGACGAGTCCGATAGCGACGAAGACGACGATGACGATGATGAGGAAGAAGAAGCTCCTGTTAAAAAAGGTATTATGGTTTATTTTGTACTTTTTTTATATTTTGTCGATATCTTTCATTACCATCGATTTTAAACTATCTGTTTCGTTAAGCTGACTGTTTCAAGAACCTATTTCCACCTATTTTAAACAATTTTTTCTTGGATTATTGTCTCGATTCGAAGGAATTTCATTTTTTACAATTGTATGAACACAACTTTTTCTCCCGAATTCTTTGTGTGTACAGTTTTACGTAACATATTTCGACTTTTTCAGAAAAACTGTTTTTTTATCGAAATTTGATATTGATATTTTGAGGTTTTAAAACTAGATCTTGTTTAGTTTCTCATGACAAATTTTGTGGTGGTTTCAGTTCTCATTTATGATAAGCCGTTTTGAAAAAATGACTAGTTATTAACGAAAATATGTTAATAATATGTTATTAAGATTTTATCTTAATGACGAGCATTGACCAGTCAATTTTTTTAAAACGCTTCATGGAACCTTCAAACTGAAACCACCACCAAATTCTTCATGAAAAACTGAACAAAATCCAATTGTAAAACCTCAAAATTTCAAAATCGAATTTCGATAAAAAACAGTTTTTCTGAAAAAGTCGAAATATGTTACGTAAAACTGTATTTGTGTGTATCAACAATTTGAATCATTTTGGTCGGGGTATATTTTTAGCACTACATGAAATGTAGAGCTACTAATCTGCTTTTTTTTTCTAGATACTTTTTGAGTGTTGAAACAAATTATGGTGAATTTGAATTTTATGCTCATATTATTTATTTAATTTAAAGCAAAGGCAGTATATTTCAAAAAAGAAATAAAACCAAGATCTTGTGATTCATTTTGAAAATGAATATATTACTTCAAAGTTACTTTGATGAAATGCATTTCATGTAGTGCGCCAAAAAATAGTTTGTTGTGAAGCAACAAAATAGATTAAATAACTAAAACTCTTTTTGTCTCAAGTGCTCACTCTTGTGTTTTCATTTCATGGAGTTTATTTGCATGTAAATTTTTTCCCTCGAAATGTTCAATTTCAAACAAATGCTTAGTTCTGTAAATCAAATCACATCATTATTGTTATATTAGTGTGCTGTATGTATGTTTCGAATGTATGTTCTGGTATTTTAAAGTAAAATTTCCAATTTTCTTCGAATTGCATAGGTACGCCAGCTGCTAAGGCCAAAAAAGAGAGTAGCGACGATGACAGCAGCGATGATGACGAAGAGGAATCACCAGTTCAAGCTGTTGTCAACAAGAAATCAGCACCAGCCGCCAAGAAACCGGCCAAGGAAGAATCGGACGATTCCGATGAGTCAGACAGTGACGATGAGCCAGCCGAAGAGGAGCCAATTCAGAAGAAACCAACCAAGGCAGCTGCAAAGGATGACAACAATCCATTCGGTAAGGGAACCAAACGTAAGGCAAACGATAACAATGACCGTGCACCACAGAATAAATTCAACAAGGGAGGTGATGGCAACCGCCAAACCACTTGTTATAACTGCAACGAAACTGGCCACATGAGCCGTGAATGTCCAACAAAAAAGGGACCAGGCAAATGTTTCAATTGCAATGAAGAAGGTCACATGAGCCGTGAATGCCCAACAAAGAAACAAGGTGGAGGTAACACCACTTGTTATAATTGCAATGAAACGGGCCACATGAGCCGTGAATGTCCATCGAAGAGACAAGGTGGCGGTAACACCACTTGTTATAATTGCAATGAAACGGGCCATATGAGCCGTGAATGCCCACAGAAAAAAGGCCCTGGTAAATGTTTCGCATGCGGAGAAGAAGGTCACATGTCACGGGAATGCCCCACAAAATCATCAGAGGAAAAAGTTTGTTTCGGCTGCCGTCAACCAGGACACATGTCCCGCGATTGCCCAACTGGCCAGAAGAGTAAGGGTTGCCTGAAATGCGGCTCTGAAGAACACACATACAGACAATGCACACAAGAAGGAGACAAATTCGCTTTTGCCGACTGTTTTGTGTGTAAAGAAAAGGTTAGACTCAGACAATTTTCATTGAACTCGTACGAACACATTGTATTTTTAATTTCGGTTGAGCAAAACATATTGAAATGATCAATTCTTTGTACTCAAAGTTGTTGATTCTTGGATTTTTGAAAGAAATTTTCTTTTGCAAATTCAACACATACTAATTAAAATGGTTTTTCGTATTATTCAGGGTCACATTTCAAACCAATGCCCACAGAGACAAGGTGGTTTCCAAGGCGGCAAAGGAGGTGGCTTCAATAAAGGAGGCAATAAGGGTGGATTCAACAAAGGAGGCTTCAACAAAAACGGTGGTGGCAAACCTGGCGGCTTCAATAAATTCAGCAAAGACAGCGCACCTAAAGCGGGTGGCAAAGTGACAAAATTCGATGATTAGACAATATAGAGTGTATATTAGATGATTTTATTGTATGCGAAATTACAATTTACTAATTTAAGTTTATTCACTTTATTCGATTAAGCGAAACTTTCTGAAATATTTTCAACAAATAACAACAAACACATTTTACTATTATTGAATCAAAACCACCGACTAAATATGGTATCGTGGTGGACGCAAGTAAAGAAAATTAAGGCATAAAATAACCGCAAATATAATCATAATAATCAATTTAACCATATTCAATGAAGGAACGAACGTTTTAACAACACAAACCATTGTGTTTTCCCAGTCTGAATGTTTTGCAAACGTTTAAGCTGTGCGAACGCTTTGACTCATATGTTATTTTATCCACAATATTCAATAAATAAATATTGCAACTTATTCAACAGAAACATGCATTTCTCATTCATTTTTAATGTTGTAAACTTATTTCAATCAGCTTTTGAAACTCACCTGCTTCATCCACCTGTATATCATTGACGAAAGAAATGCTACCAAAGAAAAGACTTCCATTTGCATTTCCATCGCAAAAAAAAGTTTATTTTTCACATGTTCAATACAATAGATTACATGAATTGTTACGAATATTTCCAAAGCTGGCAAACAAATACGGTAAAATTCCGATAATAATTAGCTACGAAAATCATTGTCCAAATTTGGAATTTCAATCAACAAAAATACTAATCGAACTAAAACAATGTGTTGGTTTTTGTTTGAATTTGGCTAAAACAGTTTTCCCCGGCAAAAGGAACCCAAAATTGTGAACTAAATCATTTAAACTAAATGAACAAGGCTCAAATGTTTTATTTTTGCACTACAAAAAGAGAAATGACCTTGAGAGTTGAATTGACTCTTTTATCATTCTTATATTCCAAAGAAAAAAAACTAATCAATACTGAACACAAATGTCACTAGCTATTCTTAACACTGAATTTATGCATAATTTATTCCATGCGACACACAAATTGTTCGGTGTTTCAATACTCTCAATAATTTATGTTTCGTTTTATTTTTTGGTGTGTTTGTGTGACATGCATCATAGTCAATTTAATCGCTGTAAAACAATAGCTCAAACGTTTAAAATAATTGTTCTCCTTAAATATTCGATAATGTTCGTTTAGAACACCAATTTATCTGTAAATTTTCCCTTAATTTCTGAAGTTTTTCAATTTTTTTTCCCAGTAGAAAAAAAAACATTTCACTTATCGCATAGTTTGTTACAACTGTTTAACTCTCATTTGAGAAATACTTACACATAAAGAAGAAAAACTTGAATTTTGCTGCCCATTTTGGTGGGCAGTTATGAAACCTATACCTTATCATATTTTACTATCCGACATTTACTCAACACAATTCCAAATGTCCAATGACGACAGTTGTTCATCATCATCATCGAAATCCTCGTCGATTGAATACTTTGAGCACTTGTGAGTACGTGTATTTGCATTGCACTGAATGAATTTTTCGCCACAAATATCGCAAAATGTTGGATTATCATCGATAAAATCCAGCATCACGTCTCGATTATTCTCTTCATCGTCTCCAAATAAATCGTCATCGGCATCGTGACCGAATCCGACATCAATGTAGGATCGTTTGGGTTGTTGTAGTTCGGCCGTTGTATGTGATTTCATGTGAACTTTTAACGAGCCACTGCGATTGAAGCTACGATCACAGACCGGACAATCGAAGGACTCGTTTTCCGTATGCAATACCATGTGAACCGTAAGACTTTTGGATAGGCGAAAACTTTTGCCGCAAACCGAGCACCGGAACGGTTTTTCACGTTTATGAATTCGTTTGTGCACATTAAAATTGCCCAAGTTACTGAATCGCTTATCGCAAACGTCACACTTGAACTTTTCACACGGTTGACACTTGGTGTGACTTTTGCCACACACATTGCACGGCGATTTATTTTCGAGCAACGTCAATTTGATGACATCATCAAAGGTGATCTCATCCGTAACTGCGGCCATTTCTGCATCTAAACTCGTCACTGGCGGCAGAGTCGGTGGTTCGATGGTTGTGACCGGAATGGTTGGTGCTGAGATTTGGGTCACTTGAATCGATTGTGGCGTATCATTGACCACAATACGATTGTGAACCAATGCATGGGCAGTACGTTCTTGCTCCGAATTGAAGTGTTCATCGCAAATGTAGCACTTGATTTGTGGCATCAGTTGAACAATTTGGGGCTCTTCAGGCTTAACCATAACGATGACTTCTTTGAGATTGACCGCCTTCTTCTCCTCCTTCTGCTGCGACGTGTGCACCGATTCGTGGTCTTTCAATTCACTCGGGGTGACAAACATTTTTTCGCATTGTTGGCATTTGTACACCGGTTGCAATGTGACCGGCATCGACCCAACAGTGGTTGTGACCGTTGTTTGTGGCGAATCATTCGATGTGGTCGATGTAATTGTAACGGTATTCGGCAACGTATCAAAGCTACCGCTCGTCGGATGGGATTTCATGTGCTGACTCAACACCGTTGCACGACTGTAGCTCTTATTGCAAATCTTACACGTGAACGGCTTATCCTGACGATGAACAATCATATGCTCCGTCAAGTGGCGATACACATCAAAGGCCTGCCCACACACCTCACATTTAAATATTTGATTACCTGTATGAACCTGTTGAAAACGGAGAACGGAATAAATTATTTTTCTTTTCATAAAAGTCTCCCAAATAAAGGAGAAGCAATGAATCGATTAGGTTGCAAAAAAATTACCTTTTCATGAGCATTTAATGTGGATTGTCGTGAGAATTTCTTTCCACACACGTTGCATTGAAACGGCTTTTCCCCACTATGAGTGCGAATGTGCCGGCGACAATTGTACACATTCGTGAAGGTCTTCTGGCAAAAGAAGCAAACATTTGTATTGCAATTGGCCGCTATAAGATTGAAATCATTCGTCGATTCAACGGCCATATTCGGCACATTCACTGTTGTTGTTTTGACGCTGTTCGAAGTGCCGCTCGCGATAATTGTTGTCTGATTTGCTACGGTCACCTTCGAATTCAATGTATAATTCAGTTGGGCCACTGCTTCAACCATCTGAAAGAAAAAACGGAAAAAACGTAAATTCTCAATTATTCAACAGTTTTTGTGAAGTTGTGACATACACGCGTGTATCTGCAGTAATTGTGGTTCGTTTTGGTTTGTTACTCTTTTTTTTAAATGAATTTTGTGGGAAAATTGAACATATGGCTGGATACAGCTGAACTCTATGGAAAAATTGTAATAAAATAAATAGGGATGTATTGTTCCATTGTGTGACACGTTTTTATTGTCTTTCTTTCCGTCAATTCAAAAGAAAAATTGAGTCGAGCTTATGCTCCCTCGATGTATATTTTTCTTGAAATGTCATCAGTTAATAATCTTTGACCAAGGATTGAATTACTTTGATTACACATATGATGGTTGGCGTCTTCAATGTAACTTTTTACATTCGAATTGTTGATCGTAATAATTTATGCATAAATTTCTATATATGGTGACTTAAAGGCTACCATTAAATATTCTCAGCTCCATCATTAATGGCCCACAAATTTTCGGTTATTATGTGGTCGCTTATTTTTCTTCGAAATAATTGTATTCTATTTTTGAGCAGCAGCAATAGCACGGAAAAATCAATAAATTTTTAAATGAAATCTAAAATTCCGTGATTTGTGTCTCCGTTGAATGCGAAGAATTGAAGAGGAAACGAAATGTTTCGTTGTATGCTAGAAAATGATGTAAGCATGTTCATGTATTGATGCGAATTGAGATGCGATGCGATGCGATGTAACGATGAACCGAAGTGAGTGAAGGAAGTTGAAACAGGAAAATGTGGAAAGGAAATTCATCAAACAAATGCCAATGTACTCGTTTGTCAGCACACATATATTGCACATCCATTCCAAGGAGCATATATATTTATTTGATAGAAAAAAAAACATGTATATGTATGAACTGACGACGCTTTGCTGTGATACTAATGGCTATTCGTCGGAGAAAAAATTGCCTCGAGTTAAATCTCCATTGACGTCGACAAGTTTCTCTGTGATTTGATTCTTTGTATTTCCGTTTTTTGTTTCTGCCAGTTATGCTTGTAGTTTGGGAGACTTTTGGTCTGGAAAAAGCATTTTCTAAACTATAGCTCATGCGAGTTTCTAAATATGTACATGGAACAATGGAAAATTTGTCAATTTTGAGAAAGAAACAAGTTTTCAATGAAAATGTCATGTTTCAATTATTAAAACTTCCGTTATTCTCATGCTGAAGGATATCAAAAAAGTATGAAAATAAAATTGCCTCGATTTCACTATACAAAAAACAACAACAACCAAAGCTAATCACAACACCGCGGGCTCCACATCGCTTGCCGAAATACGACAAAAAATCGATAAGCTAGTCATTAGAATGGAGGTATCGATTTTTTGGTACGCTGTGAATGACAACATTCAACCTTGTTCGCTTGCATTTAATTTTGCTGTTCCAGTTCCCTTTACATGTGCATTAACTATTCATGGCAGGCTGGCATATTTACTTACATTGAATCACTTTTAATCGCTGTGGTCCCAGTGTTTGTTGTGTACATACAAAGTGTGATTTTTCCGGAAACAAAAGTAAAATTTGCTTGATCGCGAATGTTGTAAATCTTTTTTTGGTGGTCACTTAAGATGCTTTCGTATAAATTCTCTAGAGACACATCTAAATTCGAAACGCAGCCATTACAATCAACAAAACAATTCGATCCCACAAAAATTCTGATTTCCAACCACAATTCGATGGAGCACTATCATTTCACTTTTCAATGAATCGAAAATGAAAATTCAAAAGTGAAAAACCAAAGTAACAACAACCAAATCACTTTTTCACAAATCAAACTAATGCCAAATGTTTAACAATCCGCGACGCGATGACCACGGCACAGACGAAATGTTCGAAAGAATACTGAACTGGAACCAAGCGAATGGAAACAATTCCATCGAATGCCGTTTGATATGTCGCCGTTTTTTGTCTATTATCGAGTTTTTCCCTTATGGTTGTGGTGCGCATATGCGCGTACCGTTGATAAAGACACGAACAATGTAAATTAAACACTCCCCCACTCGCTTGATTGCACACACCATCACAAATGCGATCAAAAACTGGACAATTCCTATTGATAATAATGCTTCGTAGACTGAGAAATGCCTGTTATTATTTCAATTCTTGAATATTATTGTTTGAATTTAATAGAAAAAAAAACGAACACACAACAATGGGTTCAGGAGCAATGCGAAAGAATTTCAAAACAAAAACCAATCTTATAACGTTAAGCAAAGACACAAACCATATTCAAGTGTTCTGATTGGGACCGGCATTCGAATTCAATGCAAAACAATGGATTTTGCTCGGTGGTTCTGAGTCAAGAGACAGATACCAGTATAAAGTTGTAGTTGAAAAGTGAGAGCGAAAGTTGTTCATCAACTAAAAAGTTATCATGAAATTAATGCCAAATATTTTCATCCTCAATCATTTACCGAAATCAAAATTTTCCCCTTAAAATCGCATTTTCCCATTTGAAACGTTGCTTTTTTTTTTTTCTTTTGTTGCTTAGCGTTTCAGTTCAGTGCATCAAAATGAAGCCGATACACACAAACATTCGAAATATTGACAAGTCGCTCTTGGTTTTCTTGGTGTGCTTCGGTATATTTGTCAACAATTTCAGGCTGCTGTCAGTGTGCTACATACACGTAGTGCATATTACTGACAGTGCGAGTGTGTGTGCGAAAGTATTTTAGCTGCGACTTTCTTTTCACTCATTCGTCGACCATCATTACAGTGTTTGTCATCGTAATAACATTTAGCCGCTACCGATTAGAATATTTTTCTTTCTTAATTTGTTCATTTTCGTTTGAGAAATTCTTGTCATATTTGTCTGTAAGTTAATTGGTTTGGGTGCATGCGAATAAAACCAAAATTCTCTCGTTTTGCATTGGCATAAAATCATTTTGGTTGATTTTCTTTTGATTTCAGTAGACATTTAATCATAACCTAAATAGTACTAACCGATTTCGAAAGTGTTCCACATAAACGAGCGATAAAAAAAATGGCAAGTGTACGATTTTTTCGGGCAGCAACTCTACTTACAAAAACGCAAACATGTTTTCTGAAAATCAATCCAACAGGTAAGAATGAACTCGAATAAAAATACACTTCAATTTGGATGGAATTAGGTTCAATTTTCGCATGATAATCATCACTTGAATTCAAGTCCAGAGTACAGTCTAGTCAGACACACTCACACATTTGCATCACAAATATTACAACATAATGTATCGCACGAACGACCAAATGAGAGAGAATAGCGTATATATGTTTTAAAACGAAGAGAAAAAATGTTCGACTTTGATGCAAACCTGTGTGATTGGACTTTGAACTTCATATTTTTATTTGTGCTTGTGATTTTTCTCATGTTTTCCCAATCAATATGACGTAAGAGCGAATTTTCTTTCGCACCGTCAAAATAAAATATTTTCGACTGAGAACGGGGAACGAAAGAAACAAAGAAAGAGAGATGAAAAAATTGTAATTTCAAGTATCATGTTAAAATTGATATTGCACACCGTTACAATGTACTAGAAGTGTGTGCGTGTGCAAATCAGTAATTCAAATTCCGTGCTCTTGACTTTTCAGTTGCTGTCGGTGTAAACAAGCGTTACTTAGCATCTGATGCGGCGTCGGGTCAATACATCAAAACGAAAAATGTTGACGGTGTGCTCGTTGCCACTTTGGATGCCCCAAATGCGAAGGTTAATTCCTTGGGAGCCGAGATGCAGGCGGAATTTGTCAAGATTTTGCAAGAAATCGAAACGAATCCAAGCGTCACCGCTGCGGTTATCACTTCAGCGAAGCCAGGCTGCTTCGTTGCCGGTGCTGACATTTCAATGCTGGAGAAATGTAAAACAGCCGCCGACGCAACGAAAATCTCACACGACGGACAAATTTTGTTTGAACGGCTTGAAAAAAGTTCAAAACCCGTTGTAGCAGCGATAAATGGCGTTTGCTTGGGTGGCGGTTTGGAATTAGCCTTGGCATGTCAATATCGTATTGCAACGAAAGACAAGAAAACTTCCCTTGGATTGCCAGAAGTTATGCTTGGTTTGTTGCCAGGAGCTGGAGGTACTCAACGTTTACCAAAACTCACATCGGTTCCGACTGCTTTGGATTTGGCTTTGACAGGGAAATCATTGAAAGCCGACAAAGCAAAGAAATTGGGACTCGTCGACTTGTTGGTCGCTCCTCTTGGCCCAGGAATTAAATCAGCCGAAGAAAACACCATTGAGTATTTGGAACAAACCGCCATTCAAGCAGCTAAGGATTTGGCCAGTGGCAAATTGAAGGTAGGTCACGAGTCGCTTTTCAAGTAAGAGTAAACGGTTTGTCATCTTTTATCAATTGAACATTTCAAAAATTTATTTGTCTTTTTATTCAGGTGGACCGTTCGAAGAAGGGACTCGTTGCCAAACTCACCGAAACCGCAATCGGTATTGAATTCATTCGCAATTATATTTTCAAAAAAGCCACAGATCAAGTTATGAAATTGTCCGGCGGTTTGTATCCAGCACCATTGAAAGTGAGTCAGAAATTGTTCAATTTTTCTTTAGAAATAAAAAGTTTTACGAGCGTAAAACGGACTTTTCCGCACGTTTTATATGCTTACAGGTCAATAAAATACATTTGAATGAAAAAAATGAGATAAAAGATAATGGCCAGCATATTATAACACCATCATATTTAATGACAGCTGACCGCAAAAAAGAGCCAAAGTAATCATGTAAAATGACCCATAAAGTATATTTTTAAATGAAAAAAAGTTGAAAATAAAAATTAAAAAGAAGACCATCATGGTTGACCAATCATTTAACACGGCTAACGATAAGAAAATGATATAAAAAACCAGAAAATGCATTTTGAAATGAAAAAAGTTGAAAAAAAAGTTGAAAAAAAAATTCAAAAAAAAATTCAAAAAAAAATTCAAAAAAAGTCAATCATGGTCGGCCATCGTGTTATAAATCATTTAACACGGATTAACATGATAAAATCGTGTTAAAACAAATCAAAAATCCGTTCTATGATAACAAATAAAAAAAAAAATTCAAAAAAATCCAAGGGTGAAATTCTATGTCATCCGAAAATTACCAGATGAACTAGTCCAATTTGGCCCAACTTTTGATACATCCAAGGTATTTACTAATAGTGACTCCTGGCCAAATTTGAGCGAAATCGTTTAAGCGGTTCGAAAGTTATCGTGGACACAACCAAAAATCGTAGTTTTTGGGCCATCATGGTCGGCCATCGTGTTATAAACCATTTGACACTGCCTATTAATATTATAAAACTATGTGAGAACGATACAACAATCCACTCTAGGTTGATGAAAAAAGACATTTTTTTTCGACATAATCCAAGGGGGGACCCTTGGGTGGTTTTCTATGATGTCCCAAAAGTACCAGATGAACTGGTCCAATTTGGCCCAACTTTTGATACATCCAAGATATTTACTAATTGTGACTCCTGGCCAAATTTGAGCGAAATCGAAAGTTATCGTGGACACAACAAAAATTAGCACACTTTTTATCACGTCGATCGCTATACTTTTCTCACACACTTCGTGTGCGGAAAAGTAAAAATAGCAATTCCAAATGTTTCACATCAAAATCAAAGTGAAAATTTTGTTCAAAAAAAAAAATTTATTCTCGTAGATCCTCGATGTAATTCGTACTGGCGTTGAAAAGGGTCCAAAAGCTGGTTATGAAGCTGAACGTAACGGTTTCGGTGAACTGTCGGCCACGCCACAATCAAAGGGTTTAATTGGATTATTCCGTGGTCAAACTGAGTGCAAAAAGAATCGTTTTGGCAATCCACCAAATCCAGCCAAGACAATTGGCGTTCTCGGAGCTGGTCTTATGGGTGCAGGTAAGAACAAAAACCAATAAATTCCTTTCAACACGGCCTAAAACACGTTTTTCGTCTTCCAATTGGCAGGTATTGTTCAAGTGAGCATTGACAAGGGATACAATGTTGTTTTGAAGGATACAAACAATGCTGGTTTGAGTCGTGGTATTGGACAAATTCAAAAAGGATTTGAAACAGCCGTCAAGCGACGCCGTATAACCGCCATTCAGCGCGATCAGTTCTTGTCTAATCTCGAAACTACACTAAATTACGATTCATTCAAGAATGCTGATATGGTGATTGAAGCTGTCTTCGAGAACATTGACATCAAACACAAAGTAATTAAGGAAATTGAATCGGTTGTACCGAAGCATTGTGTCGTTGCAACAAACACGAGTGCTATTCCAATTACCAAGATCGCCGCCGGTAGCTCACGACCCGAACAGGTTATTGGCATGCACTATTTCTCACCAGTCGATAAAATGCAATTGCTCGAAATCATCACACATCCAAAGACCTCAAAAGAAACCATCCAATCAGCTGTTCAAGTTGGTTTGAAACAAGGCAAAGTTGTCATCACAGTTGGCGATGGCCCAGGTTTCTACACAACACGTATTTTGTCGACCATGTTGTCAGAAGCCATTCGTGTGCTGCAAGAGGGTGTCGTTGATCCGAAAGAATTGGATCGTTTGAGTAAAAAATTCGGTTTCCCAGTGGGTTTGGCCACATTGGCCGATGAAGTCGGTATTGATGTCGGATCCCATATTTCCGTTGACTTGTCCAAAGCATTCGGTGAACGATTTGCCGGTGGTAACATCGGTGTGATGGAAGATTTCGTCAAGGCTGGTTACATGGGACGTAAATCGGGCAAAGGTCTATTCATCTATGAAGGCAAATCGAAGAACCGTGAACTCAATCAAGGTGCTTTGGAAATTCTGAAGCAGAAGTACCAACTCACTCCAAAAGGCGCTGACTCAATCGAAGACATTCAGTTGCGATTGGTTTCAAGGTAACTTACGATTTTTGTCAAGATTTTGATTCATTTTAGTTTTGTATATTTTCAAATGATTTTAACGGCTTCTATTCAAATCGAATCGAATCGAATCGAATTGAATCGTGAATCGAAATAATTTGCTTGATTTTTTCCAAATTGTTTTTATTCATGCACATCAAATGAATGATTGACTCTTAAATTCCAATTCATTTAATTCCCTTTTCGCTTTTAGATTCGTCAACGAAGCAGTTTTGTGTTTGGAAGAGAAGATTTTGCACAGCCCATTGGAAGGTGATGTTGGTGCAGTGTTTGGCTTGGGTTTCCCACCATTCACCGGTGGTCCATTCCGTTGGGTTGATCAGTATTCGGCCAGCAAACTAGTCGACAAAATGCGTGCATACGCCGACTTGTACGGAGCACCTTTCCAACCATCTCAAACACTGTTGGATATGGCCAAAGATTCATCCAAGAAGTTCTACAAGCAGAACTAAATTCGTTGAACTTCTTTTCTATTGTTTGTTCCTCTTTTTTATGAAAAAAAAGCATGCTACTTCATTTATCGGTTCCCCCCCCCCCCTCGAAAGACATATTATTGCTTGGTTGTAAACGATCCTTTGCATTTTAATCTGTTACATGAATTTGTTCACAAAATCCAGATGAGAGAAAACAATACAAAACTAAAAAGCTAAAAATAAAAAATGGTAAACTTAAGGCACATTATATGCACTGTTTAATAAAATATTGAAAATAAATTTAGTTTGATATGAAAATAAACAAGCGTTCAGAGGATTTGCTAACAGGGCGATTTCAGGTTCAAGGAAACTTTGATTGGAGGTCAAATTTTTTTGCAGAAGACACTATCACATCATCGTGACTCGGTAGATAAGGGTCATGAAATAACAAATCGATTGCATTGTACATGGAAACTAACGCTTTATTTTTTCATTTATATTTGGCTGAGATAAGGATTATTACAATTTTAGCTGTAGATAAGGTTTGATTACATCAAGCAATAACATGGGATTAAAAGCATTGAATTGGAACTGAAACAGGTGTGTATAATAATCATGAGTATTTTCCACCTGATGGTACAAACAGTTTTTTTTTGTTTCAAACATAAAATAACAATCAAAGTACATCAAAATCGTATATTTGGTTGAGCATATTGTACTTTGTGCGAATCTACTAGAATATTCACAATAAAATCACATCGAAAAAGGTTAATTGAATTACATTTCCAAACTACAAGAGTAAATATATGTGGGGGGGAATATTTAGGACCATCATTTCTCCACCAATCACAACTACGCTACTTCAAATACAATCTACTTCACGATCCAAAAAGAAACCAAAGAACATACAACTCTATGTCCTCTAAATCAAATCGTTTATTTTATTGTCCATCTCGATTGGTATCGTTGTGTGTCTGTTTGGCCGAACAGTTTAATTGAAGTTGGAAGCAAATGGCAACGCATGTTATTTTTCCTTTTCTACTTGACGGCCTTCTCTAAATATGCTTGAAGTTTTGGCCAAATTTCGTCAGTTGTGCGTCCTTCAAACTCATTTAAAATGCCCAATGCACGATAAAAATCGGCCATTGGCTTAATACACTCCTCGTATACTTCCAATCGCTTCCTCACCGTCTCTGGTTTATCATCTTCACGTTGTACTAACTCTTCTCCGGTGATATCATCACGGCCCGGAACTTTTGGCTTGTTAAAGTGTAAATTGTACACACGACCGCTTGGCACATGCACCCATCTGTCTTTCACTCGTTCGATAATCACATCGTGTGGCACGTGCAAATTGATAACCGATTCAACGGGTTGAAAATTCCACAAGTACTCCGCCTGTGCAATCGTTCTCGGAAATCCATCCAACAACCAGGAATCATTACCAATCGCACTAACGCGATTCAGTATGCACTTAATTATCAGGTCATCTGGCACTAATTGACCACTCTGCATGTATTTATTGGCTTCAATTCCCAACGGCGTCTTCATTTTCACATTCTGACGTAACAGATCGCCAGTAGCTGCATATTTAAAATTGAAGCGTTTAATAATACGATCAGAAATTGTACCTTTTCCTGAACCAGGCGCTCCCATTATAATCGCTCGGAATAATTTCAATTTTCTCATTTTGACAACCGTTGAATGATAACTAAACTATCGCAAATGAAAGACAGATAAACCACTTCAATGAAGATGTGTAGACGGAATACGAAAACGTACAATGTGTCGGCGAAGTGCGTTCTCTCAACGAGTCACAAGCAATTCGTGCTACACTTTATCGGTTTTTTGAAGGGCAAACACTGAAAAAAACACAAAATTTATTGTCAAAATGGCCATTTTTTTTGGATCATCATCATTTTAATTGATACACAGAGAAATCACTGTCATCACACAAAAATCAATTTATTTTTAGAATTGAACAGAAAAACACTTACCAAATTCAAAATCGTTTGTATGTGTTTTTTTCACTGTGCTTCTTTGGGTGCGAGAGTTTCAGTTCTATCAATGTATTTACATAAATTCAGAGCTATTCAATGGAATTTTTTTCCATACAGCAAAGACATTTTGACCTAACGAATACACTCCGTGTTATTATCTCTGATAAAAGTGAAGAAAGAAACAACACACAGCAAAAAGGGAGACACACATGCGAACTGACTATGGCAATATGACGTCTTTGTCGTCGGTCGGTCGGTCATGCCATTCCATGAACATTCCAATTTCTTTACATGCTGATAACATACATTTCCAATGTGTTGAGATTCCCACGCAGTTGTCACATGTTGTGACCAAATCAGTAGCATATACAAATGACATGTCTCAACTGATACGTTTTTGTCTCCGGACAAAAATATGAATTTTTCCTGAAAACTTAGCATTTTTCTTGGAATCGAAAGGCTTTTTAATGGAATTTGAATTTTTCTAAATGAAAAACGATTATTTTCCCAGAAAAACACCCAAAAATTGATATAACATTTGAAAATAACACTGATGCGCGCTTGAAGTCACAGTTAATGCAGTAAGTGTCAAATGAACTGTCACATTGACAGTGCTGTCACTTTCCACTGACGGCAAGAACCGAGAGATGTGTGCGCTTTTAGTGTGATATTGAGTACAGCGTCAGTCAAACACTCGTCGTGTAATCAATACATGGTTTTTGTGCAGTTGACAGCTCCGTCAAATAGAAGTAAATGATCAATTTACGTGTTTAATTTGTTGTAGCGCATTTCGGAGATTGAATTGTACTTCAGAATACAACAAACGTTGGACAAACCAATTTTCTTTCATATTTCAGGTAAATCAAATAAAAATTCACCATATATTTTATACCCAGACCGTCTCGTATTGTGATGAATCGTACTGTCGTCATGTGTTTTGTATCTTATTCATGTAGAACAACATCCATCGGCCATTTTTAATTTTTTTTTTTTCAGGCGCACTTATTTTTCTCGTATCATAAGTTTGTGTTTCATTCTATTTACGGGGAAACCAGTTCGTGTCTTTTTTCTCGGTGATAGTTAAATTTTGAACGTTGATATCGATAATATTATCTGTAAAACGACGACGGTACGATTATATATTCGTGCCGAATTGGGTGTGTTGTTCAAACTAAAAACGACATAGAAAGCGATTTGGATGTGTGTGAACGCCGACAATTGAAAAAAAAAATCTCACACCCGATCCGATTATGGTCCGCATTTTTTTCTATACTGATAAATCATGTATAGACATGACTAACAGTAATCGGACATACAATAGTCGCATGTCTCACTCTCAGTTCCAACCACCACCAACACCAACACATCGACAATCATTTTGTGAATTTATTTAACATCGGCGCAAACAAAATGTTTTTCGTCGTGGAATAGTGTATAAAATGATGAATGCACGATTTTTAAGTAATGATTACGATAAACCATTTGTGTAAATAATAATATTTGGTTATGTGTCGAAATTCCATTGGTCTAATACTGTGTGGTTGCGCTGTTGTCAGCACAATCCAAAGCTAAAAGACATTCAAAATTCATAAAACGTGTTGTTCATCATTGCGCTGTGTGTTCGCTGTGTGTTCGATTTGTTGACAAAAACCCATCAATTTTGCTTACTTTTCTTACTTGATAGCAACAAGAATTCATTTGCAATGTAAATGACACTGAATATACTGCCCCTCAAAAACCAAAAAAAAGAGAAAATAAACAGCACACAAACGCTTCGTTCGATAAATGATCTCATCGATGGAGAGAAACAATCAAAGTATGTGTCTGCTCAATTCTGAATGGGTAACCAAATCGATCGAATATCATGGCCAACCATTGCAGAAGGTATGGGAAGGCGAGCATGGCATACAAAGTTTACAAAATATTGGAGTGCGTAATCCCGATTTTACAATGTATCAAACGCGACAGAAGCAATTTGTCTTCCAAGACCGTGCCAAACGTTTAAAAATCCATTCGTTTATTGCAAAAAAAGCAAATGAATTGTTCGCAACCGATCCGGCCAAAGAATGTGCACGCACAAGTGATACAAACATTGCCATCGCCGATGGTGCCACCGCGGCGGCCACAGGTGAGATAACGAGATCATGCACAACAATTTACCATTGTATCAATTTCGAAAACTAGACCCCACACACACACACACACACACACACAACAAAAATTAATGCTGATCCAATCTGATTTTAGGATTGTATGCCGATATGCCACCATTAAATGTGTTTCTGCATGAAAAAGCGAATCGTTCCAATTTGGTGAAGAAAATTTACTCGGTTTGTAGATTGATGCACTACATCGTCTTGACTCACACACGTTAATCGTCTCAACACACATGTTGGCTTTTTGTTCTTTTTGCAGCATCTCAATGTTGGCGATGTAATTTATGGGAAAATTCATAGTTTGCAACCCGGAGGCTGTTTAATTCGCTTGCTATGCACAAATCCGCCAAACTTCCACATTTTCAATGATGTTAAAGCCCGGGTAACAAATTGCAATCTGAATTCCAATCTATGATATTTTTTTTGGTCCATAAAATATAATTCGTCTATATATATGTGTATTTTTTTAGGCATTTTTGCCACATTCACTGCAAGTACCGGCCGTTGATAGCAAGGGCATTTCTCGAAATTACTTGTCAAACGATTTGGTGTGTTGTGAAATAATTGAGGTGAATGAATTGAGCGAGAAATTGGTAGTTGGCATGAAAGGTCAATATTTCGATCGATCAAAAACCAACAATGAAATGGCTGATATCAAATTCGGTTTAACCCAATCGAATCAATTGCCGGAAAAATACAAGTAAGTGCCTTACCTCCCTCCCAGAATTCCGCTTCCAAATCGAGCAGTGATTATTATCAATTTTACTATTCGCTTGATAATCACGCTTTGGTGTTTTTCTTAGCCAATGTCGCATTGGTCGTATATGTATTTATTATGTAGCACAAATGTACAAGCCAATGAGCAAGAGATTGAGAGACAGCTAATAAAAACAAATTTAATGAAAAACAACGCATAAGTTTCGTTTGAACATGACACGAGTAGAAACGAAACTCCAAAAAAAAAAACAAAACAAAACAAAACAATTTAACTGTCAATTGAAACGCTTGTGATAATTTTCCCATGGGAACATTTGAATCGAAAATAAATGAAAACCGTTTTTACATTTGAACGAAAGTCTATGATTTATTTATCTTTAATTTCTAAGTGTCTATTTTCATACCCTATTCACATTCATTTATCGTTCGTATTTTATGCATTGACACCGTTTATTTATTTTCCATCAGTTGGATTACAACTGATTAAACAGTGTCGATATTTTCCATACGTGACGGTTGCTGTGGACAACAAGTACCTAACAGTCGTCTCTTCAATTCCTTTCGTTACAGGTTCGCATCGGAAGTGGTGGGTCGATCATATGAGTCGGTATTAGAAGAATCATCCGGTTTCGATAATCCACGGTCTATCGAACATTTATGTGCATTGGTTGGCTTAGACTCGAATACATTTTATACGAATATGAGTGGTTTACGTGGGAAGTATCCAAACGAGGATTATTCTTCAGAATTGAGGCAATCACAAGCAAGTTCGTGGGCATTTAGGTAGGTCAACAAATATGTTTATTTGAATGGAATGCAATTATTTGCCGTGCAAATTTAATGTGAGCAAAACATGTATGACTGTCGTTTTTCGTAGGTCGGTTGCCGATGGTATTGAGCATTTCAAAGAGGGTCGTCATGCGGAAGCATTTCAATGTTTGAATAAAGCGCTCACCATTGATCCGTGCAATGTTGAAGGATTAGTTGCACGGGGCGCACTCTATGCAAACAATGGTTCATTGAAAAAAGCGGTTGAAGATTTTCAATGTGCATTAAAGATCAATCCAACGCATTCGAATGCCAGAAAGTATATGGGCGAAACATTGGTCGCCCTTGGTCGTAATTATGAAGAAGAAAATTGCCCAGACGAAGCGAAAAAGGCATATCAAGATTGTTTGGCCATTATACCAACTCACGAGGAAGCGAAGAAATCATTGAATTTCTTGTGGAGTAAAGGTAGTGGTTCGTCGAAGCAAATTATCGATATGAATGACTTGGCGTTGCCAGGTAAATTTTTCTGTTTTTCATTTATACATTTTCCGTTCGTTTTCGATTTGATCGGTTGCCATGGTGACGTGAACACATATCAACTACTTTTTTTCTTGTCCAAGTTTCACATCTATAGTTCATACGCATTTGTTTCTTTATCACACTAATCAATTGTTGTTGTTGTTCTTCTTCTGCCATGGACATTTTAGCATTGAATATCAGATCGTCGGATCAGAATCGTGGTGATGTCTCGTCGGCAATTAGTGGTAGCACAAATGCGGATAATCGCAAAGAAAGTAGTAGCTCAAAGAAAAGCAAGAAGAAAAAGACAAAAAGTCGCAAACGACACTCGTCCAGCTCATCGAGTAGTGACAGCAGTGAATCAAGTGATTCGAGCAGTGCTGAATCGTCAAGTAGTAGCGAATCGTCATCATCGTCAGGTAAATTACAGAAACAAAAATCAATATCAATAGAATACTCGTGCGCTGTCCACAATCGATACACAATCATCATCAATAGCAATATCATTCTCATCCTCATTGATTTGGACAATTTTACATCCATATGCTGGATTTGTTCAACTTTCATTCCATCCAATACTTGAAACATATTTTATTTTTATTTTTTAGGTTTGTTCATATTGTTCATAAAAGTCTCGCTAAAAACAAATTTACTAAACAGAAATCGAAAAACAAAACTATTTCGTCAAATTGATTATTTTATTGTCTTCAATCGCACACGCGATATTTTTCCACCCACACACACACACACATACAGTATGGAGTCTGATAAAATCGTATAAACTATCAACTATGAAATACAATTTTCGATTTCGGATTCTATTCGAATGGCGATTCGTTCAACAGACTAAATGATAGAAAATGCCATTTCAGAGCGCTTGCATCATGTACGCACACCGAAAATACGGTTTTCCTTTATACTTTTTTTTAAATAATTCAATTTGACATTTATTTGTTGTTGCATTTCAATTATAATCGTTATTTAAAACATGAAATTCATCCAAATTACAGCATATCGATTGAAATGCCATGGCTTATAGAGTAAAAAATCAAACAGTCGACGCACCCCAAAAAAGTCTGATTTTATTCGAAAAGAAAATGTCTATTGTTTTATTTGCTATGACATTTGCGATGACATCTAATTATGACTTGAATAATAAAGCGAAAGAGAGAAAGAGATGATATCGATTTATACCGGTTTGGGATGATGAAAAAATTGCTCGACACACATGCGATACATGGAATCGAAGCGACCCATAATCGAGACAGAGAAAGAGAAAGAAAAAAAAACATTCATGTCCTTTTTTAGGTTAGCTGCCCCAACAATTTTTAGACACAAAGTGTATCTACGTATCACAATTAGAGTCGGAGAGCCTTTTAGTCGAACTATAAATAGATACCTAATGGATGAAATTGATGAGCTCTATGTATATAATTGAAGCGATGACGAACACCGATAACTCAAAAATAAAAGTACAATTTCCTCTGTACACATCACCAAAATGACCGATGTACAAATAACACAAAAACACATAGTCATTCGATAATTCAGTGCAGCAAATGGCATCAAACAATAAGCGACACTATTTATTGATTCGTTGTACATTGTTCCTAAACCGTTTTTTTGTATTTATTTGAGCCGATCGAGTTCGTACAAGATACAGATGGGATTTAATTTTCCAACATATTTTATTTTAGATTCGGATCGATCGAAGTCACGAAAAAAGAAGAAACGTTCGTCGGAAAAGACGCGTCAACGTTCGATGTCGCCGTTGAGCCGTCGCATGGCTATGTTCAGTGGTGGCGGTGCTGATGGTAATTTGGAATCTGGTCTCGGCGGAAGCAATGCACCATACAATTATCCGCCGCAAATGTTCTCGGGCGCATCTAGCTCAGAGACGGCACCGGTTCAGCCGAACGATTACGATTCGAGAGTTAGCCGATTCTTGGATATGACGCGCGATGAAGACAATTACGAAGAAAAGGTGCGTAAATTCGTAGAGGAAGCATCGAAATACAAGAAAGAACGCAAAAATCAGGAATCGAAGAAGAAAGATCGCAAGAAATCCAAGAAGAATAAGAAGGACAGCAAGAAAAAGAAGAAAGAAAAGAAATCGAAGAGTAGCAAGAAGGAAAAGGAGAAGGACAAGGAAGATGTTATCGATGGCAACGAACTCCGTGAAGCATTGAAGTATGGCACATCTTTTTATCTGCAGGAAATCCTATTGGCACCTGCTTAATTTCGAACACCATTTTCTATTTCAGGCTCATCACCAAATTGCCCATATTTGATATGAACGCAAAGAAATTGACGGACATCGAAATGGTTGAGAAAAGCTTGAATCAGCTCAAAGAAGAGTATGTTTTTAAATTTTATTTTGTGCTTTTTTTTGTTCTGCACCATTTAAAAGAAAATAGATTTGCACTTAGTAGTTGATTAATCACAAACCCAAAAAACCATAGTCCACATTATTTCAGGGAAAAGAAATTATCGAGCGTCGAAAGCAAGCCCGAAGAAAGTGAGAGTAAATGGAAAATGCAAATGTTCCCCAAAGAAAGGTAAGGACAAGCGACATTTCATTAGAACTAAATTGAATGGTGGTTTTAATGGTTTTTCTGCTTTTGATTTAGCAAAAAAGAAGCGCCGGGTTCCAAGTATGCGTTCCCTAATGAAGATGACGACCAAGATGAACCGTTGAATATTCAAAAGCAAACGCCCTATGGTGCTCCGCCAGTTTCGTATCCATCGAAATATGAAACCAACAAACAATTACAAATACCACAACATCCACCAGCTGGCCCATCGGTTCTAGATAAATTCGGTAAGACACTCGACTGGTTTCTCTTTATTAATAAGCATTTTCCAATCGATTTTCTCATTGGACTGACATTTTATTCGGATTTCATAGGTAATTTCCGTCGAGCCGAACAAGCTGATGTATCTGAAAAGCCACCCGAACCACCATCGTACCGATCACGCTCGCACAGCCGTACGCGTAGCAGTCGCTCATGTAAGATAGTCAAAATTTCAATACGCTAAAACATGAATTAACTTGTTATTGTTTATTTACAGACTCACGTTCGCGAAGCCGCTCGCGTAGCTACAGTCGTCGACATCGTTCACGAAGCTATTCACCACGTCGTCGCAGTTATTCGCGCTCGAGAAGCCGCTCAAGCAGCCGCAACCGACGACGCATCGGTGGCTATCAGCATAATAATCGACCTCGTTACTTCAATAACAACCGAGGTGGGTGAAACGTCAAAACAGTTTCAATTTGTCACGTTTTATTTCATTTTTTACTGTTTTTTTCTTAAATTTTGCCAAAATTGCAATCGTTCTTTTAACGCAATAATTTTACAAAATTCTTCGTTCTTCATTCGCAGGAAATCGCTTCAATCGAGGCTTCCAAAATCGTGATTTCCGTAACAATCGAAACCGCTGGAACAACAACAACAATAATCGCAACAATTGGAACAATCGAGGCAACCGTAACAATCGTTGGCGTTCCAGATCTCGTAGTTACTCACGCTCACGAAGCCCATACGATCGTCGTCATGACAGCAATCCACCACCAAAGCCACCATCTCCACCACCACAGGAAAATTTACAAACCAATGATGCTGTCCCAGCACCAAACTAAAAACATACACTACGAATACGAACAGATTCGATTCTCGAATTGAATGCATCGACTTTACAAGTTACTCTAAACCGTTTATCCAATTAACTCTATCCATACTGAAACTTTGAAGAAAGAAAATAACAACATTTTATTTTTTTATTCTGGATGAGCATTTTCGTGAATATCTGATCCGTTTCAATCCATATTTGATTTTGGTGATTTTTAGCTTCAGCATTTTGCGATTTAGAAATAGTCTGAATTAGGATTTCGTTTGGAGCGAAAACAAAAAAAAACAATATTTTTTTATAAAATCATTGTTGCACAAAAAACCAGCTTCACATCGTGGCAATCTAACTTGAATACAAAAAAAAGTATAGCATCATACCGCTATATTCTATCAAAGATTTTAAAAAACCAATCAATAAAATATGTGAGACAAACAAATTGTTGTGGTTTTGTTTTATTATGGCAAGGGAGAGAGTGCAACGTTCACAGTATAGACAGGATTATACAAATTGGTCAAGGTGTAGGGAAAACGAGCGGCACAAAGTATTGAAAAATGACCGTTATTCATGCAGCACATCAAACGGAATTGTAAAGTTGCTTATCAAAGAGTTATTTTTCTCTCTACAATTCAATTGCTCTAGCTGAACTTACAAGTTGTTTGCCGCGCGTGCTGTGTCACATAGATGTGTTTCATCGTATGCACAACGCTAACGTAGATATGTCTATAACACATCACAGTTGCGTATATGTGTATGCGCACGTATTGGTAACGCGCTCGTATGTGAGTTCTTTTACGTTTTCGGTGAGTCGGTGTTGAGTTATACGTCACGTAGTATCTCTTTAAATGTCACACGTCAAACTCACTTGAGTAAGCAATTTTTTCGTGGAAAATCGCATTTTCAACTATTCTGTGTGAAAATTCGCCATAAAGATCAAGAAAAAAACCGTTTCGAAAGGGAAAAAGAGGAGATTAATTGAAATAATCAGTGTTATTGTTGGAGTAGAGATTGGATTTTTTCTACATTCGCCTGGATGTGTGTGCCAATGAACAAAATGCGCGACGATCAGGATTTCAATATACATTTTGTGAAAATAATTGAACGTGAACGCAGTTTGTACGACAAATCGTTGCCAGAATATCGCTCCAAAGAGGAACACGAACGCATTTGGCAGAAAATCTCAACGGAAGTCAACGAAAGCGGTAATTTTTCCATTATTTACTAATGAGTTTACATCAATTTAGTTACTTTAATTCCAAGAACCAAAGTGTCATTTTCAATGTCCAACACACAATATTAAGCACATGAGTCTATTTTCCTGTGCAAACCCAGTGAAAACGTTAAATTTTTCAAAACAAAACCACTTTGTTCGTTCTGGTCGGGCAAGAAGCATGTAATGCGTTGATTGTCGGTTCTCAACAATAATGTGATTGTGTAGTTTTTGTATTTTGTGTCGAAACATTTCAATTTTGTTGCCATTGTTACATTACATTCGATGCCCGAATCGCATGTTGTATCGTAGCCAAAACAAAGTACATGATTGACGAGGGAAAAAAATATTCCGCGTATGAGAAGACATGTTCTTTTGCCATTTCTTGACGTAACATGTGTTTGAATTGGATGAAAGAAAAATAAACAAACGGTTTTTTAAGATAATATTTTCTATTTTCGATTCTTTAGTTGCCCATTGCAAGGAGCGATGGAGAAATTTGCGTGCTTGTTTGACTCGGCATTTGAAGCAACAACAATCGTCAACGGAGGATGGTTCAGTGAATCATAAGCCATATTATCTGGCTGAACACATGAGTTTTCTGCTGCCATACACGAAAAGTCGATCGGTGAAGGAGCAAATCAAGTACGAGACTCCGGCAATAGAGGAGCACAAACCGAGCACATCGACGAAAATATCAAAAGTCAACACCGGAGGTGGAACAACAACAACCACATACACGATTTCAACGGCTGAGTCCGATGAGAATCAGTATGTAACATTGATTCAAAGCTCAACTGGTGAACTAACACCAGCCGATGGATTGGATGAAACACATCTACAAGTCGAAACTACCACTGAAACTGAATCGAAAATCATCCCCGAACAATCGTATACCACTGCCAGTGCCGTTGTAACACCGAAAGAGATTATTTACGAGCCCGTTCCATCCAAACGTATCAAGTTATCGCATCAAGAGTCCGATGAAGCCGATTTGGATTTCTTCCGTAGCCTTTTGCCCGACACACGTCTTATGACTGCCTCACAGAAACGTCGATTCAAAATGGGCATATTCGGTCTAATCGATAATGTTCTCACTAACAATGATATTAACTCTTGAGCTTCGTAGGACACCCATAAATATTTTATTGTAAATTTATATTATCTAAAATAAATCGCAAACTTTCAAAAAACTGAGTCGATCAAAGGTAACAATCTGTTTTTATCTTTTTCATTCAATAAAACTAGAGATTAGTTAGCCGCAGCTGAAATTCGGTCAAAAACATTTTTCTTCTGTCTCGCTCTATCACTCTTTACTATCTCTCGTTGTGTTTAAAAACAACAACTTGACACAAGCTAATTTAAAATTCATTATTATGTTGTATTTGTTCTCCGTCCATATGTCATACAATGCTGGAGTGCGTACGTATAGGCAAGCGTCCACTCTACAATAGAGCACAATTTGTAATCATTATTTAAACATAAAGAATCAATTGAACTCACTCAAGTGGGACATGTCGATTTGACAAGTCGATATATTCAGTTCTTGCATCGCACGGTCTCTAAACGGTGGCCATCGTTTCGCTTTTTAAAGACAATTTACATTGAAACTAGTTTGGCAAACAGTTTTATTTTTCCATTATTCGAAGCTGTTTGAACTGGAATTGTTTCAAATTGTGCACAGTTTTGCTTTAGTTCGCAATTTTCTTACTTCAATTTGTAAGAGAATTTTTGATGAACAATAAATTCGCTAGATTGGATTAAATCGAATTGAACGTTATTGGATTGTTGCTAATTGAATTGAAAGTCTATTGTCTGAATTGAGATTTTTATTGATTTTGTGCAAATAAAATCCGGCAGAAGATGAAAGTAGAGCCTCTACGAACTGGGAATAGTGGAAAGCAAAACTCCTTGGAAGAAGATATAGCGATTCAGCAAAATAATTGGCTTCAAAATGAAATTATCAACACAACATCGCTACGATCCTCGCAATCGATAAGATCTGGGCACTTGGGCTCAGCTCTGATTCGCACTCAACCGACAGCTGTGCAAACACCACCGATCATAATCCAAAAACAACCAACGGTACCACCTCCTGAACTCACACCGCCAATAAATTGTCCACCCGGTTTGGAATACCTAGCCACGGTCGACCAATTATTAGTTCAACAAAAAGTGGAGTTGGTCGAGGCAATAACAGGTTTCGAAACAAATAATAAGTTCAATGTAAAGAATACACTCGGCCAAAAAGTATACTGGGCCGCCGAAAATAATGATTGCTGCACGAGAAATTGTTGCGGCCCGTTACGTCGATTTAAAATGCAAGTGTTTGATGCCTACCAAAATGAGGTAATGCACTTACGACGGCCAGCTGCGTGTGATAGTTGCTTTTTCCCATGCTGTCTACAATCGATCGAAGTGTCTGCGCCGCCCGGCCGATATATCGGTTCTGTGCAACAGAAATGGTCAGTGTGTCATCCATATTTTTCAATCAAAGACTTGCACGGTGACACAATTTTACGCATTGAAGGTCCACTATGTACATGGTCGATATGTGGGAATGATGTCGAGTTTAAAATTTTAAATATGAATGGTGTCGAAATCGGAAAAATTTCAAAACAATGGTCAGGTTTAGCACGTGAACTGTTTACGGACGCCGACTTCTTTGGAATTTCATTTCCAATCGATTTAGATGTAAATATTAAAGCTATTATGTTAGGCGCATGTTTTCTAATCGATGCAATGTTCTTTGAGAAATCGGACCATCGCGAAAATGATAGACCAGGAATGTTTTAATTTAATTAAGTTCAATATGAGCTGATATTTGAAATGAGGAAAAAAATTATTCTTTTTCAAATAAAAATAGAAACATAGGCATTGAAACGCCATCTTTGAACAGTATTCGAAAAGGTAAATGTCATTGAAAAAAAGACACAACATAACCATTAACCAAGCAACAACCTGTGAGTTTGGAGTTTGCACAAAAAAGTGTTTATTTGACAGAACATTAATAATCATCGGCAGCAAAATGATCAATAAAAAGTATCCGCTGATAATATTTGGCATTATCGGTGCTTATCATATTGGAACACACTTCATGAATGCCGACCTAGAAAAAAACCGTGAGATACAAAGAGCCAAAGCCGAAGCTGAACGACTAGAACGAATCAAACAAATTTAATGGATCGAAACAAAAACCAAACACATCGTATTGAATGTGACCTGAATCGTTATTTAATTGTTAGAAATTTGAATAAAAAGTACAAACAATTGTGAATTTTATTTAACGAAAATGTTATGAGTGTGGTTTTATTTCCTTTCTGGCATTTTTCCCCAAATTTAGGTTTTTCGATAGATTATTATAAAAGCAAATACAATGCATGAACTTTGAATTAGTTGAAAAGTAGACACATGGAATACAAAGCTAGTTGGGCCAATTTATTCTGGGGCGAGAATTCAGTAATGTTGACTTATTGTATAAAAAAAATAGACGCCGAATTCTCGCCCCAACTATTCAAACGGCTGTTGATGATGGAGGTTGAATAGAAGGCGATTGCATGCTTGATGTGAAGTGCTTATGTTTCCATGGCTACTTGAACTCGTGGGTCCCCCGGACCTTCATCATCTCGTGGTTCATCAAAGTCATCAATCGAAGCCGGTTCGTTGTCACCAACAACACCAGCTCCACCATCATCGTTGTCGGGTGGTGGACCAGAACGCTTTTCAACTGCAGCCACATAACGGGCAGTTTCTTCATCGTTCAAAATGTGGAACTTTTCGTTCTTGCCAACGACGGCAATTGAAATATTCTGTCGGGAAAAGAGAGGAAAAACAGATTAGTTTTTTTTTCATTGAATTTTTTTTTTAGTAGAAAAACCTTTTGTCTAACTTTGGTTCACAGCAAAAGAGAAAAAAAAACAATTCAAAAAAAGTTTGCTGTTCTCATAGTCACTTACCGAATTAGTTAGAAGATCTTCATTGGGCAGTGTTCCTTTGAGTGCTTCCAAACCGTGCTTGATCAACTCATCTTTGGTTGAATCGGCAAATGTGTTCAAATGTTTCTCCAAATACGTACGTGCGCTTTGCGACCGTGAGCCAATTGACATAGCTTTGCAGCTGAAATAATTGGCGCTTGGGACGACTTCGAAAATTTGCGGTCCTTGGTCATCGTAACCGGCAACCAACAAACCAACGCCATACGGACGTCTATCGTATCGTTGCGTACATGTTTGCATGCGATTGCCCAAATTGGAGATCAACCGATTCACCGGGTAAAAGGTATCAAATGAATACTTGTAATTCAAACATTCTTGACGCATGTAACGGCTCAACACACGAGCATCGGCTGTAATACCGGCAATTGAAATGCCCAAATGATCATCGATGGGAATAATTTTCTTTTGAAACGATGCCAATTCGGATGAGGCACGTTTCAATGCAACCAAAACTGCATAGTCACGGCTTTTCAAACCAACCGTTGCCGAACCCAATTTTACCGCTTCCATCGCATATTCGACCTGATGAAGCCGACCTTGCGGACTCCACACGGTAACATCACTGTCATACTGATTGCGAAACTGAAAAATAAAGAATTTTACAACCAGATTAGAAACCAAAATGCATCGATTCAGTTTGTGCAAACAAAATAGCTTTGAGGTTATGAGGTGGATATGAACAAGCGATTTTTAAATTTTATGAAATTTTGACATTTTCACGAATTCTGCACATGAAAATTCCAATTCAAAAGTCACTTTCAGGAAAAATCGCGAATAAATTTCCAAAAAATACCACATTTTACCATTGTATCAATAAAATTCCAGCCGGAGCAATGACAATACAAAAAATCACTGTGTCTTGAACTGTAATAAAAGTTGCTTTGTGTGCTCCGTGCGAAGTTGTTTGCGAGTGTTGTACAACGGTTGACAGCATCAAGTATGCAACCAGAAGCCAAATGAATGTTCGCGATGGGATTAATCATACACAATATTTTTTGTTTGACATTATTTACAAATCCGTCGTTCTCAGCGATACGGGCACTTGTCAAGCGAGAAACAAACAGTGCACATACAAGATATAGATAGAAAAGAAGAAATCGAAAAAAAACCATATTATTTTGCTAAATTTTACTGTTGAAAATAGTCTATTGTGTGAACTAGATATAGAAAATGTCAGCACAGGCTCAAGGATGGCAAAGGGTAAGAGAGCAGAAGAGAAACTTTTTTCTCTATTTATTGCAAACGCAATTGCTTTATCTGGGTGACTGCATGACGTAGTCACGCTTATTAACTTAGCCGAAGTAAATACAACCACTTATTGTACGGCTGTACAAGATTGATTGTAACAGAGATATCATATGTAATGTGCGAAATATCTACGTCGTGGGAAGCCAATAAATTATTTTGAAAACGTGAATCATTTCAATCGACAACCCAATTCCATTGGTTAACATTCATTTTCATATTACGTATTGTGGTGTGCTTTCGATTGTGTTACACAATTGAATGTCGGGAATTGTTAGCTTCTTTGTTTATCGTGTAAATGACGAAATAGCGATATGGTTGCGGTTTTAATTGGATCATTACTAAGGAAATGACTTTATTGATTTTAACAGGCAATGATTGGCCCATTACCAGCTGGTTTCCTACGATTGACAACAGAACGTGAAATTCAAGAGTCGGCCGATCGGCAAGCAGCGATTGCATTGTACCAACAACAAAATGTCTCCTACATGGTAATTAATTTGACAATTAAATCAATAGATTTTGAATGAGTTTCATTGACTTCCAATTCTAGCCGGCTTCGAATATCGTCGGTCGCCTCAGCATCACCGTTGCACAAGCGAAATTAGTGCGGAATTATGGGCTAACACGGATGGACCCATATGCACGCGTTCGTGTCGGTCATTTCGTCTATGAAACACAGACGGATCCAAATGGTGGAAAAACACCACGCTGGAATCGAGTCATTCATAGCCAGTTGCCAAGTGGTGTGAACACGATTTTTGTGGAAATCTACGATGAGTGCAGCTTTAAAATGGATGAATTGATTGCGTGGACCGAAGTCAAAATCCCCGAATCAGTTTTGCGCGGCGAAACACACGAGGAGTGGTACAGCTTGAGTGGCAAACAGGGTGACCATGTTGAAGGAATGATTGATGTTGTGATGAGCTTTACGGTAAGGCAAAATGCAATTTAATGTTTTATCAGCATAATTTATTGAAGCTTCTTCTTCCTTTTCAAGTTTCATTTTCGACCATTTTCTCGATATTTCCGAGTAAATCCATTTTCTGCTCTTTTCTCAAGTTCTCAATGATAATGAAAATCAACTTGTTTTCCTTTCTCTTTAAAGCCTGCTTCTGCAATGGCCAGCTACAACTGCGCAGCAGTGCCGCCCGTTGTAATGGTACCGAATGTGTCCGGTGGCCAACCGTTACCGGTTTTCGTAACACCTCAGCCGCAAATTCGTCAGCCAGCTGTTGAACAGCCCGTACCTGTGCAACCAATCACCGATGATGATGTGAAACAAGTCAAAGAAATGTTCCCGAATGTGGATGATGAAGTCATTAGGTCGGTGCTTGAGGTAAATCGTGGTAATAAACAGAGCACAATTAATTCCCTACTTCAAATGACTGAGCAGTAAATATTGCGCTGTATGTTAAAAAGAAACCAACCGACCAACAAACGAACGAACCCCATTCGTAGCACCGCCTTTTTACATCCAACGCAAAACTTCGAAAATAATTCCGTTACTTTTTTTCTATCCTCTGATGAATGAATATTTTTTTAAAAAACAACTACCTTTTCGGTGTCTTTGTGCCCATTTCTGATCGATCTTCTACAGTCTCATGCACGTAATTGAATCATTATCATTATTCCAAAATTGTATGTTTGATCCGAAGTTTGCCAAAATTCAAATGAAGCCTCTGGAAGTGGATTGAAAGAGCACAAGATCTTTTGATCTTCTCTTTCAGTCGTTAGTTAGTGATTTTTATTATAATAAGTGGAAATTGTATTAATTTATTCGCTTCTGTTTTATTTTTTTCCAATTTTGTTTAATTTTTTTTTGATTGGTCTCTCGGGCGATATCGATATAAATATTTATTTTGTTTATTTATCAATACGACTCGAATTATAGCAGCAGATGATTTGACAGCCTAAGAACAAAATAACAACTTCTGAACTCTTTGCCGATAAATGAAACGAAAAAAAACTTAGAGCAAAAAAGAAACAAATGAAGTTGCGAGCAAAAAGGACACAAGTGGGCATTGAGCGAAAAACACGTTTTTCTCATTTTTCTCGCTACTGGAAAAAGA
>NW_022595245.1:5713782-5728117 GCF_009176505.1 Sitodiplosis mosellana
TCTTTTTCCAGTAGCGAGAAAAATGAGAAAAACGTGTTTTCCGCTCAATGCCCACTTGTGTCACTTTTGCTCGCAACTTCATTTGTTTCTTTTTTGCTCGAAGTTTTTTTTCGTTTCATTTATCGGCAAAGAGTTCAGAAGTTCTTTTTTCATTCTATGGGTGTCATTTGAAAAATAATACCAATAATAATACATTGCTCATCCGAATCAGTCGTATCAAATTGTACGTTCACGTACTTGTCATATAAATGTCTGTATTTTTATTCAATCAAAGACGCAAAATTTCAAAATAAATGTTATCAAATGGAAAAACACACTTGGCCTTGTTTGTTTATGTATTTGGTATATAGATTGACTGAGAATCGATTATTATTTTAGCGGAAAAAATATGGAAAGTGCTTTGAAGACTCGCTTAAACGTGACTTCTTTTTTTTGCGCTGTCGAAAATCAGCATTTGGACAAGTAAATACAAACTCTTTGAAGATAAAAGCGAATCCATCGTCGATTAAGTATTGGGTACAGAGTAGTTTAGTGCCTAAAATAAACAACTTGTCGAAATAAACGTCGAAAAAAAGCAAAACAAAACTCACGAATGTCGATCGCTGAGTCATTCTCGAACAAAAAAGTTATACTTTTTTTTATGATTATATCGCAATGTGTGTATGGCGTAGATAAAAAAAAAGTTGTTTACGTTATGGCATAGAATGTGAGCATTTAAAGCAATTCAAATTTTGAAGTTTTGCATTGATGAGCGGAACAACCAATTCATATATACGTCTACTAACCGTACGTAAATTATACACGATCCAACAAAAATATTACAAACATAGAGAAGGAATGAAAAATATTATTATACGTTGGGTAAGTATATCACATTGAGCACGGAACAAGACGGTGCGGAGCGAGTAGTGAGCGAAGCGACAGCGTGCGAAACACACAGTGAGAGAGAACGGAGAAATATCAAATTGAATATTGTAAACGAATGTTGCCTTGTTGCTGTTGTACCTTTATTTATGTATGGCAGCACATGAAGCAGATAGAAATGGGGGGAAAACACACTTATTCGATTCGAAAAATACACACGCAAACGTGTCTCTCTTTCTCTCGCTCTCAGCAGCAGCGAGCGAGCAAGCGACCGACTGAGCGCGCGGGGAGTTCAAGATGAAAACAGTGGCGATTGCCATTTAGTTGGATTCAGTTGTGCGCATGGTTCGGGTTTTCCTTTTAGCTGATTTTTTTTGTTTAAACAAAACCAACCGGAAAAAAAATAACAACGACCGAAGTAATCGTAGAAATTTGCGACGAAAAACTCCTAGTGGAGTCTAGTTAAAAAATATCGACAAAGAAGAGAGAACGTCAGATCGGACAATTGACAAGGCTGCTTATTTCAACTAGCTGAGTGTGGGTTAACACTCAGTTCCATCGCAGTGTGTATCATCAGTGTACACACGGCATTCATCAGCTCATACACTTATTTACGAGTTGTGAGTGTCACACGCGATTTCGTCTCTCTCATTTCGTCATTTGTACAAATGTGTGGCGAATGTTTTCAGAAGAAAAAAAACGCGTATTCATCTCAGTTATTGTATTGTGACCATTTTTGCGATTTGCCCAATGAAAATAGAGCGGCACCGAGATTGAGTCATAGATTTTAAAAGAAAACACAAAAATTAATGTGTAAAAACATACAAGAGATATTATAAAATTGACAGTGATTCAAAAGCGTCTAAAACATTCGTAATACCTACTTGATAGGATCATCACGGCAAAAGTGGCTAAAATAAGCGACAACCGCAAATGAAAAACAGCGCACTCCAAAAATAAAGAGAAAAAAAAATTGAACATAATCAGTGGTGGGTCGACACAAGTCTAGCTACCGAAGTGGTTTTTAGGTGAACAATTCTAATTGATTTTTTTTCTACTCTAGTTGAGTTTGTGATATATTGAAAAGTGCTACCGAAAGTGAGTTGAAAAGTTTCCTCACGACAAGTTCAAATGTTTATAAAGAGAAGCTAATTGGTTGCCATTTTTTGAATGGGTTGTTATTGAAATAAACAAAAATATTGAAGAAAAAAACCGAATTCATCGACTTTGAAACTAAGGTGAAGGTTTTTCAGGGTTTTTTTATTCTCTCTTTCAAACGACATAACGACGAAACATGATATTTTGTGAATGAAACCACGACCAAACGAATGTTGATGGACAAAACTGTGACAACGATTTCATTGATTCAATTAAGATTTACTGGACCGGATAACGTCACACAAGTTCATTGTTCCATTATTTATGGGTGATGAAGAGCCGCCGCACAGTTTTATTGGAAAAACTAATAACAAAACATTGCCCATATTCGATAGCAAACGAGTTTGTGAATAGACATAGAGCGACCAGCCAGCTAGCGTAGCGTAGCGTTGTCCATCGTTGTCGACACATAGGAAACTCATTTTGAAGGGTGATAAAAATTCCGATAATCATCATCATATTTGCAACATAAAACCGATAAATCCCCAGCGTAATTGATATAAATTCGACGAATGTGATAGAAGAATCGCTTAATCTGTCTATGTGTGTGTGTGTGTGTGTTTATTCTGAACTTTGAATCTGACTATAATAGGTCTATTTTTCATTCGAAGCGTTCAACAACTTTGAAAAGAAAATTTGAACATACAACCCCCACGACGACGACTACAACAACGACGACGGAAAAATTTATTCCGATAAATTGTTCGGTTCTGTTATTTTTGGTTTGGGGTTGACAATTCGTGTTGTGTGTATTTAGCATTGTGTGTTATGTGCGTATTATATGCGGCTTATAGCAACGACGGAACAAGAAAACAGTGACATTTGGTAGTGCAAGTGTGTGGGATTCCGAAAGCGACGAGAATAATACTATCGTATTAAGCTATATTATCATAATCAAGTGATAAAAGTCATTGGGAATATTCACATTTACATTGTGCTACATGCGAATATATTCGACGAGGGAGAGACACAAGAGACAAATAGTAGTCGCATCAAATACACATCTTCGTGAACTTTGTCAGCATAACACTATTCACTGATTCGCATACGAAACAAAGTACAAGGTACGAGTTTTGCTATTCACTTTTTTTCAAGCTGCGATAACCTGATTACAAATTGTTGTTCTTTTACATATATTTTGCATTCTTTTTTTATTCAATTTCATGCATTTTTTTTCTATTCAACATTCTGATTGCAACACATTTCGAACATGAAAAAAATGTTGATGTTTCAATTTGTTATTTCACGATTACCAAGTTAAGCGGTAATCCATTTAGAGAACGCGTGGGCAAATCGAAACCAGATTAATCGAAACCAGACAGCCACACCACCGTATGATTGATTAAAAGCATATAATTGAGTTTTATAACGTAATCAAGAATCATGTTGAAAATTACACTTATCGAACACCAAACTCAAGTGGTTTTTTTTGAACGAATGGAACACGTGGCCGATGCAAATGTTCAATGTAATTATGCAAGCAGTAACTCGATTAAAGTATTTTACCTTTACCGAATAGTGCTGCTACTGCTGCTGCTTCGCCAGCAGAATCATGTGTTGTTGATCTGTGCTCAAGGCTCTGCTCGCTGTTTTTTTTTCTTCTTTTTACGAACAAATAAACCACCACAGTAATGTTTGTTTTGTCAGCATTTGTGTGTTTTTTTCCTCATGTGTGCATTGTTTTTAATACTTCATCTGTGAAATGTGTACTTGAGCAAATGGAACTGTGAGTGGATTGTGTGATCGCATTTTGTAGCATTGTTTAGCCGCAGCATAATTTACATCAATGCACCGACAAAAAAAAGTAAAAGTCTCTTTTACTCTATGTCTTTTCACTGATAAAATCAACTTTCAACATCTAGTGCTCTCACTCTATCGCCCAATTGATTCCATAGTTGAAGAGTGTTTTTTGTGGCCGAAAATTACCACCACTTAACCGTTAACTATGTGCAAAAACGCCTATGCATTGCAATTTATTGCAGCGCGAGAGAAAGAGCGCTGCGCGAGCTCGCGCGTTCCATACGAAATCGATGAGTTTTACAGCATGAGTCACGCATGTATACTAACTGGCCATGGTCAATGCGTGTTTCAATTTTTTTTTTGCTCGTATTTATTGCATTATTTCATCTGTATGCACAGTGTGCACAATGCACAAACACACATTTCGAAATTGTTGCAGCAAAAGTTTGTTGTACTTGAACACGGTCCGGCCCGTACACGTAAATGATAATTAAAACGACTAAACTATACAGATACACGAATTCATGTGCCAATTAAAATGTTATAATGAACGAATCATACCCTTACTTTTGATTTTATTCGTTTCTATTTCTATCACCGCAACAATAACATTTTTCATTCGCTCTTGAAATCGTCCGCTTTCTGCCCATTCTCTATCTCTCTCTCTCCCTCTCTCTGCGCGTCTCCTTTCTAGTCTATGGCCTTATGTACGGTAAATACAAGTTAATACCATAAACAGAGTCAATTGTCGGTTAAGAACTCGAATATTTTTCGTTATATTTCAAAGGGCCTCATTGAAGCGGAACATGATATAGAAAAGCATTCTGAATGATAATTATTGACATATGCTTGGTATTTTGTACTATGCTATTGATTGGGCTGTTGAGTTTTCAACCCATTCCGGTCCGTGGCATGGCATGTGACAGTAAAGAAACCTTACCATTTGCATCGTTTCTACGGAACAACTAACATCAAATTAGCTGGTTCCCTTGTTTGTGGTGAGTGAATGAATACCGTCTCGGTTGCTTCAAGCAAAACCAGAGATATGGGAATTGCGTAAAACATGCATAATATACTTACCGAAATATGCCGATCGGGTATCGTAAATTTTCATTGAAACACCCTGAATGTAATCGAATTGGAATAGTTTATTTTTTTGTTCATTGCAACCATAGTTGCCGCTTATATATGCGGGTGTGACAACGGCAAACAAAATACATGGTGTCGATTGGTGAGTGGCATTTCCCTCGAGAACAATGCAATTTACTTACCTTCATAAAATAGCCCAAATTTTTTGAATTGCAAAGAAGTCAAAGTGTTTTCGTAATTTTATCCACCCAAAAATGTTCGGCTCTAATTATGTCAATATTGCCTTGTTTTTTGTACTCGCCGTCGACGCACACGTGCATCAGCTAAATGAATTTATTATATTTTCGGTTGGTTATGCTTCGCATCATGCCCATTGCCCATCAAAATGTGGCAAATGCACGCAAAAAAACCGACCAAAACCAAAGCATCGTTAGGCGCGTCATTATCAAAATTCATTTATTCACTGGCGCAACATCGCACATTGGCTGGCCATGCTACGCATATATATATATATATAGTCGCTAGATATATTTAGCAGTTATTATTATATAATTATATTTTATTCAGCCATTTGGTCTGTTCCATTATTATTTGGGAATTCCGTCCGAATCCATGGCAGGCAGCTCGTCTTACTTTACGTGTGAACCGCACTTGGCTTGCGATGCGTAAACGAAGGCGAAAGAATTACTTAACCGACATTGACCCTATATACAACAAAGTGTTGTTTCTTTTTTAAATTCGATAGTCGAATGTTACGCTATGAAATCGTACACTCTCGGAATGATCGCTCATTACTTGGCTATGGCAAGGTGCGTGCTTTTCGCTCTGTTTTTCATATACACAACAACCATGCTCGGTACGCGCGTACACATCATTCATGGCAAATGAAAAAAAAGCAATGATGAGGGGAAAATGAGCGATGAGATTTTTTTTAGAAATTTTTTTCGTTGTTGTTATTCGCAGTTCACCGTTACGTTATATTACCAACGAATTTCGAATTGGAATGAAAACAATCTCTCTGCTGAATAAACAACCGGCATGAGAATGAAATCGTACATCAAAAGTAATTCATCAGCCCAGTGTTGCTGTGGTGTTTTGGCGACGTGTAAATCAGAACGAAAAATCGCTTAAAGCATTAACACCTATAATTTGATGCATGCACTTCAAACGTAATTAGCGTCTTTAATCATTGGAATTCTTCGAAAAAGATGGAAATTTTTCATTCCGCGAAGAGATTCCATCTCGATTTCCATAGCTAATGTAGCCTATCTATCTCAATTAAGCGTTCCACTTCAATCCCATTCATACATTTTATTGACAGAAATTATCGTAGTTGTTTTAAGGTGGAAGAGAAAAAAACGAATCAAGTGCAAAAAATCCATTCCAACTTTCATGCTTCATTTCAATTTGGCAATGGAAAAAAACAGCACTCTGTCTCCATTTGGCAAACATACTACAAAAACACAAGGGAAAGAGAGAAGCGTCGACAAATCCAAAGAATATCATTTTGATTATTCTCGTATTTAACCGAACAAATAGCTTGATTGCTCTGTGTTAGGTACTACGACGTGTGTTGCTTGCAGAATTTGGCTTGATCTAGTTTCAATGGAGAAATTCTACACCAACTTCGTTTTTTTTATACTCACAATGAATCGAGACTTTTCATTCTGGCAACGAAAAAAAAAGCTACACAGAGAAAAAGTTTTCTGTTGTTTCCCTCCCAATTGTTGTTACTGTCGTTGTTGTTATTGTTTCTTGTGAATGTAATGTGTGAGCTTAATACTTGGCAGTCTTCGCCTCAGTTGTACATTTCGATTTCATGCTCTTTACCGACAATTCAAAATGGCATACAAGTTCTAGCCAGGGAATAAGAAAGTGATCTCTGTCAACCACGACAAATCGAAAACTTTTCACCCAAAAAAAAAACAATTCTTCTTCTAAACTTCTTGAAAAATAGCAAAAAAAAATAAGCGAGATTTGTTTTTACTCCTATGAAGCAGAGCGATTTCAGTCCATCTATCTATTTTCAATAGAATGCATTCTTCTTTCTTCAAGTTTTGCAACAAAGACAGAAAAAAAAATCGATTTAAAAGTTCCGGATGAGAAAAGTCTTCATTCATCATGTGTGTGCAGAAAAAAAAACTCGGTAAACATAGGGCTTAACGGATTGTGATCTCTTTTGAATATGCTTACCACTTTTTATCGCATCAAACCAAAATTTACAAACATTGCCAATAATTTGTTGTTTATGAATATATGCACATTGCAGCAGAAAAAACTACTCGCACTGCGGAAATGGAATATGCCATTGAAATACTGTTATTTAAAAACAATATGCTCGAGAGAATAGGAATTCAATTAAAGTCGAGCTAGTAGCGAGCGAGAGGGAGCGAGAGGGAGAAAAAAAAATATGAACTGTTGGGTAATTTATGTTCAGTGGAATTTTTAACAACGGAAAATAGTTCATGGAAACACACACTTTTTTTCTCGTGTTCTGTGTGCTCGTCTCTCACGGAATCACATTGTCAGAATGGTTGTTTTTCGTGCTGCAGATGCTATTCGTCACACATGTGCACAATGGTTTGGTGCGAGTGATTACAAAAATTGCAGAAAATACTGTGAAAATGTAGTCACCAACGAAATTCCATTCTGTCGCCGACGGCATATTATTATCAACCGGCAACACATTGTTGAATCTAAACCAGAGAATGGGATCTTGGTAAAATAAAAAAAATATTGCGTTATAATGATGATAGATAAATGGGTGTATTCAGTCGGCAATGCCGAATACATATGCTTTGAAGCAGAAATGTAAAATATTTATCTGTGGCTCAATTGCAGACAGCGAATAGTGTCATCATCACGTCACCTGCCATCAGCCAGCATACACACATATACATACTCGACACATTGCTTACAACACCGTCTATTATCGCTGATTACATCATGGCATCGATTTCAAGACATGAAACACAAACGAAACAAACAACAACAACAACAAAATTTGAATGTGATTCGCATATTTATCGAACAAGTATACACACACACACCATTTTAATGAGTAGCATATTCACTGAAACAATAACTGATTTTATGACGCATATCCTTCGTGCTTTCGACTTAATTACAATTCTATTGTAATCTAATGCACACTTATTCCCGCACGGGTCGCTTCTCTTCAATCGGATTACGCTTTTATTTCGGTTCTTAACCGCGCGTTTTCTGCCAATTCCAGAACAACTTTTATGCTCATCTTATATTATATGTAATATGAAAAATATTATATTTTCCCATAAAATGATGAGACAGAGTCATAAAACGCTAGCCTTCTCGGAAATTGCTCGAGCAAGTCTCTTTCCATGTATTGTGAGATCTAATTTTGTGGCACTGGCGAAAGTCCCAAATTAAAAAGAGCGTAACAAAAAAAAACACGAGCAAAAGACACAGAGAAGCATTTGAAATGGGGTTTGACATCAAGGCCAAAATTGCAAAAAGTCTCATTCAATTTGTGTTGGATGACCTCTTTTCCGAAACCACTTAACAAAAGCAGACATAATCCATGAGAGTGTGCTGCTGCAGTTGCCAAAAGAGAGTCGGAATTTTCAAATGAACCTGAATTGTGGTCGTAATTGATTCGTGCATTTTCACTTGACATAAAATGATTAAATATTCTATGGCGCTACACCGAGTACATGCTGCGCCATAATGGCATTGATAAAACCAATCGCATTATAAAATATGGTATTCGCATGGAAGAGATTATAAATAGACACAAACTGCTGAAAGCAAATGAAGGTGTGTTTGTCATTGTAGCACTAATGAATGCCATCATCCACTTCGTGGTCTATTCATTAGCTGACTGTGCAGTGTGCACGCAACCAAACATAAACATGAAGAGAAGATTCATTGCACATTTTGTGCATATATGAATATATTTCGAGTGGGTGTCGGTTACATAAATGAACCTGCTGCGTTCACATGACTAGAACTAACAAATCATTCGCATTGGCGGTCTATTCGGCGGTGCTCATCAATAATTTTCGATTAGTATGGTGGTTTTACCACTTACACATCCAATTAAATGGGCGACATATGTCAATGCACTGTTCGCTGTATGGTGGATAGAGGGAAACCCTGCCATGAATGAAACAAAAAAAATCGATATCGCACGCTACGATTCGAACAACCGCGCTATGCACTGAATGGAAATGGGGCTTCCAACGACGGGAAAAGAAATCATAAATATTCATTAGTCGGAAGGAAATGGAGAAAATACGAGACACCAATTTATTATACTCACATGAAAAAATGATGTATTCAAAGGATGTGTAAAGCGGAGATTTCTGTTATTTATGATTGATAATTTATGATAACAACTCATAAATACAGAACATTACTTCTTTCCGCTCACGCAATTGCACTGTGTGTGATTGGAAGGAAAAAATTGCGTTTCATCGGCAGCATTTATCTGATTGGCACTTCAAGAAAATGCCCCAGAAAATCAATGACTGTCAGTTAAATGGAGGAAAACTGAGATGAGTGTTACGATACATCTCTGATGTAACCCTATCCGTTGACGGATAACAACTTTACCATTATCATGAATTCTTCCATTTCCGTCGGAGTTATGTCTCAAGCGGTATTACTCCAACGGAATGGGCATAAAAGTTAATTTACCATCAATTTGCATCCATTTTCTTTCATTTTCCACTTTGCTACTCGTCACTTAATAATTTTTCGCACACACACATACAGGCAGTACGGGCAGTCTGTAACGGGTAGCGTTGCAACACAATCTTATCAGGCTAATGTGCGAAAAATCGACGGCGAAATTACATTTATGACATAATATCCATCAAAACAAGAAAAACTAACGAACGAAACGACCTCCGACGAAATGGTATCCATTATTCGAATTAAACTGAATAGTATCACCAAACGATGGAAATGGCTCTAATGGACATTTCCTTCATTACTTACCGAAGGCTAGAGTTTTGGTCGACTGTTCGAACACTCGAAGTTCGAGTGTTTTGAGTCGAAAGCATTTTTGTGGTTGAGCCGACCTCTTGCTTGAGAAACTATGACAATTCTTGGGTTTTGATTGATGATGAGTGGTGTGATGACTAATGTTACCGCATTCCGCTTAACGAGCTATGAATCTCTATCTACGAGATTGAAAAAGTAAAAATCACAAATCACTTTCATGCCATCGCTTATTGCAAAACAGAAATCGAGACTTGATGAAAAAAACACCACATTTGTATTACTCCACATGATTTACAATTTTTTTATTCGTAACTGTGATGTGAATGAACAAAAATCATCGTTGTAGGCAGTGGCTTAAGCTGCCAATCAACCAACAGTATGCAATATTCTTCCTAAAATTAATGATCAAATATATTCCTTATTCATGGTAGAAATGTATGGATAAAATATGGATTTTGTGATTCAGCATTGCGCGTGGTGAGCAAAGAGCGGCAGCATTCAATCATTCGATTTCAATTTTGTCTGAATGGCATTACGTGCTTTATTTCCCAATTCGGTCAGCACTTTCATTGCTTCGTCCAATTTCTTATCGAACACCTTTTGCACGTAAAGATCCAACAAATCAAGCTGTTCGCCAACCTGTGTGTGTTACACCAATAAAAATATTAGAACTCGTTCGACATGAAATAAATCGTTTTACGACAATGAATTATTGATCTGAATGGAAAATGGTGAGAACTTACGGTTAAATCGTCTTCTGGACGACCAAATTTCACGAAAGCACATTGTGGCGAGTGTTTTTTATGTTCCGACCATGGATCGTCGGTTGATTCCCATCCATCCAACACTTTGCCGCACAAAAAACAAGCTGCAGCATCGTTCTCTTGCATCGTACCGCACCAATAGAAACCGGCTTCTGCCATCTGAAACATGATTTAAAAATGAATTCTCTCAATATTTTTTTTCTCTTTTATTTACTGCTTGAAATTGATTCAACGCGAAAAAATGGAGGAAATAATGTTTTTAGAGCAAATATTACACCTTCAATTTATAAAAGTAAAACAATGTATATAACCAACCTTGGTGATGCTACATTCATGACGTTCGGTGAATGGCCAAGACTTGAAACTTGCTTTGCGATCCTTTTCCGAAAAGTAATAGTTTGGATTTTCGCTAACGCCTGGCATTTTTGTGATTATCTTTGCAAAAATATCGGTTTTATGTGGGAACTTTTGGGGAATCTTATAAAAAAATCAGAACAAAATTAACTATTTTACTGTGTTGCTTGTAATCGAATGTTTTTTCAGTCCGTTAAATGTATGAAACTTCAAATGTGTCAGTACAGACAGCGCTGCCAATGTCAAAATGTTGAAGCTCTGACTGGCTGCGTACTTTTATTACATGAAACAACCACAAGTTCGCTGCTGGCGGCAGATTTGAATTTTGTTTGGTTTTTATTTTCGAATTTATTAATTTTTTCAATTCATTGAATTTTCTCTCTCTTTCCGCAGATATGAAATGGAGGACTATAAATTCTTATTCAAAGTTGTACTAATTGGAAACGCCGGTGTTGGTAGGTTTTGACAGTTGAAATGAGCTGCATTAGAATGAAAACAAATGAATTCCAACAAATACATTTTTTCGTCACAGGGAAAACGTGTTTAGTGCGTCGTTTCACACAAGGTGTCTTTCCACCGGGACAAGGGGCTACGATTGGAGTGGATTTCATGATTAAAACCGTTGTGGTTGATAATGAAAAAATAAAAGTAAGTTGTGGCTAAATTGTTCAGTTAAAATCACGAGTAATTCACAACTTTTGCAACGTTGAATACAAAATTCAATGTCTTTTTTTCCCTTTCCAGCTTCAAATTTGGGATACGGCTGGTCAAGAAAGATTCCGATCAATTACTCAAAGGTAAAACAAAATTTCAATCAACGAGAAAATTATTCTTATTGAATCGTTTTTGAAAATTACGTTACAGTTACTATCGCTCAGCACATGCTCTGATTCTAGTCTACGATATCAGTTGTCAGCCGACATTCGATTGTCTACCCGATTGGCTGCGGGAAATTCAAGAATATGCAAATTCAAAGGTGTTAAAAATCTTGGTGGGCAATAAAACTGATCGTGATGACCGCGAAATACCAATGGCAATTGGTGAGGAATTTGCCAAGCAACAGGGCATGTATTTCCTGGAGACGTCAGCCAAAGAAGCCGACAATGTTGAGCGATTATTTTATGAAATTGCCGCTGAACTCATTGAACAGGCACGCACAAAAGAGGTATCTACCAGATTATGGACAAAATATTTGTCTCCGTTTTGACTTTAATTCAATGGTTCGAATTTTTCTTTACTAATTTACATCACTTCTTCCATCAAAATGCAGGTACCACGTAGCGAAACCGGTGGAATATCGAATTTAGGAACCAAAGCGAATTTACTGAGTCAAACGACAAGCAATTGCTGTAATAATCTAAATCTTGGACCAAGCTAAACAGCAACAATCAAATCTCATGCATACCAATATTTTTATTCCGATTTAAACACATCACCATTTGATTAGAATCATAAACTATGACGACGGAGCATCAGTCATCCGTTGTAGTTGAATCAAATACAAATCAAAGAAGGAGCAAAAGTACATTATATCGTAGCAAATATATTGATAAGTATTTATATATATCCATCGCCTGCAACGATTCCAATGTTGCGCACAATGTCATTTCAATCATGATGTTCGGCCGCTATTCGGAACAGCATTTGTTATCATTTTTGTACGTCATCGTTGTTTTTTGTTTTGTTCAATTTTTGTAAAGAACATTTTGTTTATGTAAACGATTTGTTGATCAACAACAAATTTTTTACCGACAAATACAGCCTACAGCCAAGGAAAACCGCTTTAAATCGGTCCAAATGTGACTGTTTTATATTGTTGTGATTTGTTAGTTTGCAACTAAAGAGTTTTAGAACCATTACTTTTTTTTTTTAAATAATAAACAAGTAGTAGCTTTTTAGAGCCCACACTTCGAACGTACTTTTCTCAATTAACCATTTAATGTGCCTGGCTTTGAAATAAATGTCTTAATTCCATGTTCGATGGCACATTTGATACAAATCTGAAAACAGACCATTTGGACAGACTAGAATGTCCTCACACACATTTTTGATGTTTCATTGGACAAATGATAATAAGCAAAATCACTTTAGATAACCACGAGTAGCATAAAATGATATACCATTCCACTATTCTCGATTCGATCAAAGCCCATCATCATATGTGTATAGCTTTTCGAAATAGTGTTTGGAGTCATTCGATCATGTTGTCATCACTGTAAAAAAAATGAATTTGTGATTTTAAATTAGGGACAATTTTATCAATAAAACCATGAAAATAGAACAATTGTGCACTTTTATTTCGTTGATAATGCACGAGTGAAACGGTAAAGTTATCAAAATTCGTTCCATTTGGGTGAACGACTGAATATGCGGTAAATTATGCAGGTTTGTGGCGCTTCACTGACATCCGTTGTGTGCTGCATGGTATGACAATGAACTTGATAATATTCATACCCAGGAAAATTCGTTATAGAATACTGTGGAGGTGTAATGCTGCTGGTAGGTATTATCACTAGTGCCTTCACATTGAAGCTTAAACGTCATATTTTGTTAGCAGTCAGTTTTTAACCGCGATGGGTTTAGCTTGGTTCGGAACATTTTAAAACATAACAAATTTTGAAAAATTGTAGTATTATAAAAGTATTGAAAAATGCTCGGAAGAGGTAAATCAAACAATAATTTCCAATTTTTCTCCTATTTAAACCTTGTCCAATTTACAGATTTAAAAGATTATTGCCTGAGAGGAGAGGATTGTACGCATCAAAAATTCTCATTGGCGATTGAAAAACGGAATTTTCGCGAGAGAAATCGTGTAAGAGCGATAAATATTGCTTTTCAAGAGCTTCGATTGACCATTCCATCGATCTCACAGCGAAATAAACGCACATCTAAAGTCAAAATCCTGTTGAAAGCCATTCAATACATCAAAGAATTGGAGATATTACTTGAGTAATATCCGAATAAGTTTATTCAGATTTTCCCGTACAAACATGAATGTCGCATAATAAGATAGATCCTCAAATCTGGATGGAATTGGCCAGAGTGAAATTTGACGACCTCGGAAAAGGTGGTTTTTAGAAATTATATTTCGTCTGCATACTTTGAAAAAAAAAAAACTAAATGAATCTGACTTTACTGTTAAAAATGTGTATTTTACAAATTACATGAAATGTCAAATTATTTCGAGTCAATCTAAAAAATTCAATTTTAAATTGTTTTAAAATTAGTTTATATTGAATAAATGTGACAAACAAAAATCATGGAAATGTGCTATTTAAAAGTGTTCTACCACCCATGTGAACCATTTGCGGAGTTCGGCGGAGATGCCATACATACTACATGGGCTGAAAAGTCTTTGGCCTGATACAGAAATAACGAAA
>NW_022595245.1:5728517-5763517 GCF_009176505.1 Sitodiplosis mosellana
TTTCGTTATTTCTGTATCAGGCCAAAGACTTTTCAGCCCATGTAGTACACTATATCTGAAGCAGTGCGCTCATGGCTACTTAGATTTGTATACACGTATAGCGTATGTACGGTATCTCCGCCGAACTCCGCACAGCTCCGCTGTACACTGGATATCTCCGCAAATGGTTCATTTGGGCAGTTTCTTCATTATTTCTTCCATTTCAGACATGTGGATATTGGTCAGTGAAAGTGTTGAAATTCGGGAAAAATGAACATCATTGCTTAATTAATTACTTAAATATTGCTTCTATCGGCTCAATAGGATATTTAGTTTATTCGTGATGAGTTCAAGTTTAGCTTCAATTTCACTTTGTTCAATTTGCTCCATTTTAGCTTTATCTAATACGGCGAGTGCATGTTTCACTATCTTCTTTTCCATTTGTGAACATTTGCCAAAGCAAGAGAAGCAATTTTCGCATTGAATCGTCTGCAAATCATCGTCCACGATGTCTCTACTTTTCACTTCCACCGGTGTAGATATCTCGTTATTGGCATTTGGTTTAACATAGACTTTAAACACTGGTCTCAAATCTTTGAACACACTGATTGTGGAACGACTGATGTACTTCGTGAACGCAGGGCAACTACAATAAAATCACAGTAAAATTGATTATTGATTGAAACTTATGGATAGCACAGGGAGTGCTGACACACGGTATAATGTTTTAGACTTCCATCGAAAGAGATGGTAAATACACATTGTATATGAACCATTGTGACAAACAAATTCCCTCAGAATATTCTAGTTTTAAAGTGCATCATAGAGTTTCTTTCATATGGAGTTGTTGTTGTAAACTCTATATAAAAAAAATTTCATGTTGCACTTTGAAACTAAAATATTCTGAGGGAATTTGTTTGTCGCAATGGTTCATATATCCATCTCTCTTCCTCCTCGAAATCGAAGTCAAAAACCTTATAATGTACGTCTTGTTAACTCCCTGTGATGGATAGAATTTAAAGTTGATAATAATTCTATAATTTACCTGAACCAACTGTTGGGATCTAGTAATGCTTTTTCATATCGAGAGAGTACTTGACATCGTCGAATGAAATTCGTCAATTCAGCCTCGGATTTAATGACTTGAGTATCGCTAACGGCCAAACCATTCAACAAATTAAGAAGTACCGTCGAAATGATGAAAAGAAAAGCGATAAAAATGAAGTAGCTCCATGGATTGTGTTGGAAATTAATGCTAGCCGCATCAAATTCTCCCGTTGACATAACGAGTGTTTTCATCATAGATAAACCGAGATTTTTAAATTTATTCAACTCTTCATCATCGTCGTCACCATTACCATCGTTATTCGTTGTAGTTTCCACTAGATTGCTGTCTGCATTGTCTTTCTTCGGATGCTCGCGCAACAATGTGAAGAATGACAATGAGAATGCTATAAAAATGATAGCGTACAGTGATAAGCTCTTCAAGAAACTCCATGTAACGGTTTTCAACATGACATAATGTGTTGAGAACGACCAAAACGGTAGTGAACCAGCCAGAAGGAATATTTCTAGGGCTATTATCAAGATAATTGTAGCTGCCACAGTTCGACGCCATTCGTTTTCACAAAGATCAAACAAAATCCAAACCACAAGTACAATCAGCGCCCATTCCAAATAGTTTTCCAAACTTCTTAAATAAACACGCGGCGCAAATATGAACTGTGATATTTCTCTCACCGTCATATAAATCAACAGTACTGCTGTTATGCATCGCAAAATGTTTTTGATTTCCACTGAATGTGGCTCTTCGTTGTAGCAATACAAAATGTACGAAACGGTGCTGGCGGCAAACAACAAACACAGCAGAAAATTTACGTAGAAAATGAATGCAAGTCGGTTCCATTTCAAGAATAAAAAGCTTGAAATGAGCGGATGCCGGATGAGATGCCTGAGTTCACCGGATTTCGACATGTATTCAATAGTTTCCATTTCATTCGGACAAACGTCCAGCCGTTGTTTTTTACTTTCACGCATTTCCATTGGCACCAAATTCGTGTAATCGAATTGTATTTCGAAATCGTCATCTCCAGCTCGAACTCCATTGGTTGTGATACAGGTATCCAAATGGGTTTCAAACACTTTTGGATTGATGTCTGATATTGGAAGATCATCGGATATATTTTTACCACCAATGTAAGCACCATGTTTTAAAAGATCAAGAATTGCACTGGACTGGTTGTATTTAACAGCGTAATGAAGTGCCGAACAATCGTTTGAATCTTTTTGATTGATATCAATGTTTTGATGGTTCAACAGCATTTCGAAGCATTTTTCGTAATTACGCTTCGGAGTCTGTCGATCGCCAATATGTTTGACTATAATCGAAAGTAAGGCATCTGTATTTTTCAAATCTAACTTTGGAGACTTGAGTAAAACTTCCAACACTTTCCAGCTGCCAAAAATGCATGCACTTTTTATTGGATACTTGTCACTTGACGCGTTAATGTCAGCACCCAAACGTAGCATTCGTTCAACAGCCGAAGCCAATCCTTTTTTGCACGCACGTACCATCAATGTTTCGTCTTTATCAACCGCTTGAAATAATTGCGGCAACTGATCGGGCGTATTTGCTGCAATGTGGTTGAGTCCTTGCAAAAATTCGGTTTCATTTTCATTCTGAAGACTTGCTATCAAACGATTGAAATCGTAATGAGTAGCTGGACCACGTACCGGTGGTAATTGCAACTCTGGCAACAATTCCGTTATCAAGGCTCTTGCTTCACCTTCTCTAGGTGTATCGATGTCAACATCGGCATGTTCAATGAAAAATGTAACAACCGATTTTTTGTTTGAATCATTCAATTCGTCATTCTTCAAAATGCTTAGAATTGGACTCATTTCACGTCTTCCGGGGATGTTTAGATCCGCAAAGCGTCTCACTAACAATGTTATACATCGATATAAATTGCCAAAATTGTCGTCCGTAATCTGTTCAGCGAGGAAATTAATCGGTGTTAATGAAGCATATTCCGAATCAATATTCACATGTGGATTGTTCAATAAGGCACGCAGATTATCATAGCTTAAAGATTCGGTCGCAAAATTTACAGGTCGTTTCTCGAAGTTTGGATTCAACTGGAAACGATGAAAATTTGATAATTAAAAATGTGTGATGACTTGTTTTTTTAATTAACTAGAATATTTTAATCCTTTTGATTGAACAAATTGGGTTTTGTTTAAAATTTGCATAATTCAGCAATAATAACAACTACCTTATTAACATCGCAGCCAGCGCGAATACATTCTTCGATAAAAGAGGCACAACCGGGTGTTTGGCAGGCCTGTTCGAAGATCGACATTCGATTGTCTGAAAAGTATTTTTCCACATCTGATGGCGATTGGAGCGTTTGACGAAATGCCTTGATGTCTCGTTTCGATAGTGCAATTTCGAGGCTCTGCCGAAACAGCAACGATAAATTGAGAAATTAAAATAATGACAAAAAATGATTGCCTTCATGATAGTTTACTTACATGCAGATCGCCATAGCTCATTAACGGATGCTCCTCCATTGCTCACACGTTCAATGATCAATGTGTGTCTTTGTTTATGATTTCGATCTGAAATGATGCGAATGACTAAGCAATAAAATTTGTCAATGGATATAGGCCCGTTAAGTGGTTTGCGTAAAAATGTGAATGTGTATTGTGAGTCACAAGCTTTTCCCCTCTAACAAAAACCAATTGATGATTCGTGTAGCATTATACTGCTCGATGCAAAACGACGACAAAATACAAGCATATTTGCGATAATGACCAGTTATTTTTCTCTTTGAAAAACAATTGTCAGATTGTGGTTACTACAGACGCTAGAATAGAATTTTAAATTCGAAACCAATTCACACTTCCTTGAAGGTTTTTACAAGACATAAAAGAATTTGTCACTTGTTTTAAATTCGAAGTCAATCCGGTTCGTTTTTAATCATTGATTTATTAGAAATATGTCGAAATTGAGTCAGCTGCTAGATCCTTCTTCAGGGTTATTCTTTTGATACCAATCTTGTCAATAGATTGAAACCATTAACCTCAGCCGTTGAAACGTTATTTTTTGCATGAAACAAAAAACGAATTTAAATCTTTTGTTTCCGTAATTAATAGAAACATTGAAGCGACACAGTCAAAGTAGGTTTTTTTTCTTCTGAATTTACAGTCAAAGTGCGTAGTCATTATTTACGGCAACAAATCAATTCACCTTTTTTTCATCATTTCGTGCTACAAATAATGTTTGAATGGCCAAGGCTAACGATTGATATCTATTGACATCATCGATATTAAAAGAATAAACCCTTAAGATCTAAGCAAACTCAAACTAAATAAACTAATCCCATGTGGAATTTTTTTTTGACTGACTTAGTCGATTAATTTGCGACATTTTGACTGACTAAAAATGATTGTCTCGAACAAAATAAACAAGTGTAGTTATCTTTAATACCAATTCACTCTCAGTCAAAATGTCCCAAATCAATCGACTGACTGAAAGAATGACTAAACGTGATTATCTCCACACAAAATACTTGATTTCAATCAACTTAGCCAGTTTCAGTTGTGTACCACTACATGCAGCTACATATATACAACTGAGTGACTGTTAGCCATTTTATTTGCACACGGGTACTGATTAAACACCAAGACCGGATTGGATATTCTAATTTAAAACTAATGACAAATTCTTTTTACAAGGAAGAAGGTTTTTTTCTACACGGAAATTTGTAGATTGTATTTTCAAGGATTGTTATCTACTACATAGCTTGATCGTAGTTTGAGCTTTGAGAAAATTTTTGCTTTTGCATTCTGCTTATAATTCAAAATTAGACAAAAATGAAAACTTATCGAAATTTTCTTTGGATCTGTGGTAATAAAAACTATATTATCGATAGATAGCTATCGGTATCAGCAGTTATTGAACAGAAACTATGCATGAATTATCAATCATTTCTATTCGCAAAACTTGGAAGAATTTATATTTTCACAGATTTCCCATAATTCAGAACAGAATTTTATAAATATTTTCGAAATGTTTTCATTTTCTGATTCATACAAAAAAAAGCTAGAACAAACTAAACACGAATTCATTCATATTAAATGAAGCTCAAAGAGATGAGTCTTTGCTCCACTGACTGGTTTTCACTTATCAGCATCGTGGAAAGTGCGAAAATTTACACGCTAAATCACACTTCTTTGGAAATTATAAAAAACAAAAAACAAAAAAAAAACGTTCTTCAAAATCTGATCTTAGATAGAATGGACTTGGGTGGAGCATATCTCCCTTTTTTGATGAAAAAAATGTATTTTGTCTCTCAAAATTTAAACCAAAACTTTTTTTCATCGGTAATTGATTTTTTTGTTCAAAGAATTTTTGGCCCTGATTATTTTTAAATACAAAATGATCTTCTTTTCACTATTTCCACTGTTCATCGATTATCTCACGTATGCGTTCTTTTATCAAACGTATTCAATATCGAAAAAATAACGCGCTAAACTAAAAATTATAATCAAATGAAAAAAAGAAGTTAAACATTGCCAGAATAATCAATAAATAATTTGTGTACCGATTTGCTTGTATATTGAACAAAAAAAACTTCAATTATTATTGAATGCGATGGGATCGATGAGCGAGGCAATGTTTCTTCATCCGCTATCAAAATCATACTGTTAGACTTGTTCGATTAGTGAAGATTTCATGTATATGATTGAGTCAACGTTGAGTGCCCGTATGTGCAACATTCTCTTTCATAGAGTCCGAGAGAAGCGATGAACATTATATATTTTGACACCGAACTTTGGAACATGTATTAGGCCTATTGTACGCGTTTTTTTTAGAGATACTATCAATAGAGCGAATGGCGCATTTTTATGGTCGCGGTTGCTCTTGGGAATAATTACATTTTCATTTTCATTCATTAGAAGTCGGACTTTACTATCGGTCATGGTTTGGACACATTGTATATCGCGTTTAAATGTATCACGTTCGTATTGGCTTCCCCCATTTTTAATTCAATTTCATTAGAGATGGGGAATAAAAGAACCAGCATCTTCAATGATTTTATTTATACTAGAGTAAGCACATTTTTTAAAAATGTTTTAGGCATAAAATTGTGTCAATTTGTGCTGAGTTCGTACGAATATTGTGAACAATAAACTCGAGAAATTAACATAGAAAAGCGAACAAATGCATTTTTCGTCACATTAAATGCACGCAAAACAAAGCTCAAATAACCCTATGATTTGGTTCAGTGAGTATGAAGTACACACTCTATGGACTTCAAAACATACTGTGTCAGCTTGGAAAAGAATGGTTGCGGTTTACACATTATCTCTTTGATTAGTTGATTCATTCAAAATTCAGTTGATGGGAATTTCAAATGATGATTTGACATATTGAGATAAACAGATTCAGCGGAATTCGTAACGTTTGCATTTGAATTAACGTAAAGTTTGAATTTATTAGTGGCCATTGATTCATTCGTCGAAAATGATTCATCGAACGTTAAACATACCATGTTTACCCATAAAACATCATGAAAAATGAAATATGCAATAAATTTATTTGGAAAAGAAATTTACTCAATTTATATTGGTTATTGATAATCATCAGTAAAAAACCATAAAACAAAAACAAATCATATGCATAATATACAAAACAAAACGACAGAAAAATATCAATATGTTTTCAAGTTGATTATTTTTCCATACTTACTTATGTATGCTTTCAACGATAAGAGCCGAGAAAAAACTGTTTAGTTTTTTTTTTCTTCATTTTTGAAGTGAATGAATTCATTTTCCACTTTTACAAACAGATCGGTAAAATCAAATAGTTCTCAGTGGTTCAAATGATATTTCGTTAAAATGCTGTTCATAATCTAGGTTCAAAGTGCACATGTCAGGACGGTTGGAAAGATGTAAGTTGTATGCACTTGGCGCATGAATGTATGCGTGTGTGTCAAAGAATGGATGTCATTGTTTATGCCATTTGGTATGATGACTGTCTATGAATTACTTAGAACAAAAATTGTATTTGAGCCGACGCACAAATACATGCACACCCATAATGCAGGAGACGCCTTATACACTCGATTTTCAAATGATACATGTCTGTTGATGAAGAAAATGCAAGAGCAAATAACATCACCATTTGAAAATACTTACATAAAAGTTATATTCCATCCATTCCTGGCTGTAAACTGTTTTAAAGAGCTAGCTTATTTACTAATTGCAGTTGAATTTTCTTGTATAAAAAGAAACTCTTGACATTTTTGAAATAATTTTTTTTATTGTTCGTTCGAAAATAACACTAAAAAATACCTAACATTTTGTTTATCATTGATTTACATGCATGCTTTATATTTTTAAATTTGAGTTTAATTGAATTTAGAATTGTTTTATTTTTTAATACGTCGCGTAATTCGTTACGGAATTCGTCTAAATCACGTTCATGTTCGATGTTAAGTAAACATTCTACCTTCAATTCGTCGAGGATCTCTTTCAATTGATGATTGTCTTCAGTATTTGCATCAACTTCTCTAGCATCGTGTATTTTTTGCTTCCATATTTCTTCTGGGCACATTCTCAACAAATAAGGTATATCATGTCGAAGCGAACTCAAATCAGATAGAATGCGATTGCAAAATTCATAAAATTCCAAATATTTTAAGGTGATTGATTCGTCAGTCGTTGGCTTTGATTTAAGGTACGATTTAAACAATTTGTTGCTTTTCTCAGAGCGTATTATTTCTTTTGGCATCTTCATAAGAAAAGATTTGATATCTTTGGATGTTATATGCGAACGTCTCCTACGCATGGTGCACTCGTGTTTTTTTTTCAACTATCTTGTGAAATGTATGGTTCGTTCAGAATCACTTTTGCACCAACTGATCAATCCATACGTTCAATAATGACTGTTGAAAAAAAAAACTTCTCATTTCTAAATCACCATCTAAGTCTTCGCACACGTATACAAACACACACACATGTTATTTCTCTTTCTAAATGCAGTAGAAGAAGACATGCGTTTTTGGAATAGAGCCGAAAATAGACAGGTGAGCATACGCTTACAATGTAATTGGTTAAAAATACAACGGAAATATTGTGTTTGAACTAGCTATTCACAAAGAAATGAATTTATGCTTCACATTTTTTCTAATCTCAATGAATTGGCTGTGTAAAATAAGTAACTAATATTTTAACTACCATTAGTTCACATGTCTATCAAAATTATATTCTATACTTTTCAATAACTATTTCGAAGTTACTAAAAATTTAAGTCTCAAGTACTTGAATTTCACTTTTTCAAGATAAAAGATTTATCTTTATTCAGTCATAATACATCACAAGTATTTATGAATTTTTAATTGCTTGATTTTAAACTAACCTAGAATGTGTTTGAATCGAACTCAGTTTATGAGATGCCATTTAATTAACCTAACAGTCTGATCCAACATACGATGGAAATTATTGTGTTTATAAACTTAAAAACCGAAAAACGAAAAAATTATTACTTCTTCACTTTACTAGAACGTAGTTCGTTAAGGAATTCCTCGAAATCACGTTCATGTTCGATGTTATCTAAACATTCTTCCTTCAATTCGTTGAGAACCTCTTTCAATTGTTGATTGTCTTCAGTATTTGCATCAACTTCTCTGGCATCGTTTATTTTTTGCTTCCATATTTCTTCTGGACACATTCCCACCAAGTAAGGTATATCATCTTGAAGTGAACTCGAATCGGATAGAATGCGATTGCAAAATTCATAAAATTCCAAATATTTTAAAGTGTTTGATTCGTCCGTCGTTTGATTTGATTGTAGGTACGATTTGAACAATATGTTGCTTTTCTCAGTGTCAATTATTTCTCTCACTTTCATCTGTGCATAACATTTGATTTCTTTGGATGTTAAATCCGAACATCCCCACAAACAAATTGACTCAGCACGTCTACGTTTTGACAATTTCTTTCCCATGATTATGTGCACGGATATTTTTAATTATTTTGTTAGGTTATCAGTTTGTTCACAATCACTTTTAAAATTCAAACAAAATTCGTTTTCTGCACAAGATTCAAATTTCCAACAAGATTTATAATAAAACTTTTCCATGCGGTCAATCGATGCGTACCACGCCAACTGTAGAGAAAATTTCTTAGAATGATTGCTTCTTTTTGTTTCTTTCTTCATTTTGGTCACACATGAAGAAGTCAACCTATGGTGTATGTGAAAGAATTTCTTAAAATAGTGACCATATTCGGATCGTCTTCACACACATACATGAATGTTTTTTTTTCTATTTTGAAATGCGGTAGGCGTGCTTGTACGTGCATTCATCGAACAGTGAAGAATATACCGAGGCAAATATGAGTGTTAAATGTCATAGATAGAAAATACACGCACAACAAGATGCATTTTATTCAACCCTGGATTGGAAATACGGTGAAACAAATATACAGAATTAGAGGGTGGATTTAAACGAAAAGGATCTTGTTTCTTCTTTCATTTACAAAATGATAGACGAACGCTGGACTACGTTCATTCCATAATATTTTGGAATAAATTTAACTACTAAAAAACAATAAAGAAATTTTTTTCTATAAAATCTTTTATAAATTGTATTTCGTAGATCATCTGAAAAAATTCAATTATGATCTGTCGTGTTTGTTTTAAGTGTCAATGATGAACCCAACTAAAAAATGCACATGAACTCAAATGCTGTGTTATGTGCCGAAAATAAGGAAAATGTCTATAAAAAGATGTTTAATTGTTACACATCGGGCACCTAAATTCAAGCCCAAATCGACTAAAAAACCATATGTTATGGTGAATAATTTTACATAGGTCTTATCTCAAGAAAAAATAAGTAATTTTTCGGGATTTTCTTCAACATTTTGAGCCATAACTCAAAAAAAGTCCGAAAAAACCTAAACTTTGATATTTGTTAGAATCGGTCAAGAGGTACACGAGATATGGGTCAAGATGTGTGCGCTAATAGTGAAAAATAATATGACATTTTCTGCCTATTTTGCGCACAAAATCAACAAAAACTCTTCAGAACGCTTATTCAATTTTAGCGCCAGATTATTAGCCAGTTTGCGTGTTTGACTTTTTCACAGATAAAAGTGGCCAAAATCACACAACCGTTAATGCGATCATCATGAAACTTTACAATTCTCATTTTTTCATCAAAACATCAAATCTTGATACGGAATATGATTGTACTGAATCCCCAATTGTGAAATCTACTTCTAAAAATGTCAATTCCATTTTTGCAATACGTAAGCAAACATTCGCCTAATTTGGATAAAATTGTTTTGGTTCCGGTATCGCCCGATTTTGAACGGTACACAGGTGACAGTGTTTTATTCAAAACGGTTACCGATGCAGCATTGATTTCTTACAAAAAACCACCACCGATATCATTTGAAAATTTGGAAAAATTAAAATTATGTGACAATGTCAATACTAACGACTTTGAAAATTTCGCTTCCATATAAACGAATGTTTCAACCATTTGGAAAACCAGCGTATGTGGTAACTTTATAGTAATTGAAAAAAATAATTCCAGCATTGAAATAATCGATCTCAGGGTAGTTTTGTTTTATTTACTTTGAAAATGTTTTTATTATCGAATCATATTTTTAATATAAAAAAAATTGTGCACATATTTGCAATTCGTGTGTATGAATAGAAATGTATAACTTAATTGAGAATACAATGAAGACTATGTACAAAAATGGTGGCATTGAAAATAAGTTCAAATACACTTTAAACACTTAATCTAATACAATAACTTCGGTATCACTTTTACGCGTCTTGGCTGATCCAGCTGAGCCTGAAATAAACAAATGGAAATATGGAAATGAATAAAATGTTCACAACAAAATAGTAAGCAATTGTTTATCAATGTGTATTGCCATACTTGTTGAACTGGGTCTTGATTGTGAGTTTGTTTCATGGAACTGTCGTTGGCGTTCGGCTAGTTTTTGCTGAAGTGTTTTGGTTGGGCTGAAAATGATCGAGACAAAAAAAATTATTATTATCTTTAAAGATGAAAAAAAGAAAACTGGATAAAAAAAATTCCAATTACCTAATTTGCAAACTGGCCGGAACAACGTTGGCTGCTGCTGATACTGCTGATACTGTTGTTGGTAATGGTGAGAAAGATGTTGGTATTGATTGCAATATGCTCGAGATCGTTGTGCCATATGCATTCAAAACGGTTGGGCTTCTTGACACTGGTGGGTTCTTGGCAGTTGTCGCCATGTTTGGTGCTGAAAATGGCTGTTGCTTGGATTTCTGTGTTGCTTTCGTCGGTCGACCTTGTAATTGATCCAATTGTTTCACTTTGATACCTCCTTTCGGTTGTTGGGCACCTGCAATCGTGACTGTGGTAGTTTTTGACTTCGATGCTTTTGGTAGTTGTAATGAAGTCGGTGGTACACCTGACAAAAATTGCTGATAATGCGAGAGATAATTGTATTGATTCATGAGTGGGTTCAATTGTTGAAGCTGTTGGGCTGTGAGCGATTTTTTCAGTAGATTTGGATCAATTCCAGCCATTTGTTGCGTTTGTTTCTTCGATCGAGCAACATTTTTGTTTCCATCGATGGATTTTTTTTTTGGCTTTGGTACTTTTGCCGGTTTATTCGTGAGTAGGCCGACATTTATTGGGGATAAAGCCGATGGATTTGTGGGGACAAATGTACTTGGCGATGGAACTATACTGAGGGACTTCGGTAAGTTTTCCACAGCAATGGGTGGTAATTCCGGGAAATTCGATCCAAGTGACAGTCGTTGGGCTTTTTGACTTGCTTTCGTTGGTTTATCACCAGCTGAACGTCGGACTTTCGGTTGTGTTGGTTTTTGTACGCTGAAACTGGGCGCTGGCATTTGTGGCAATACAGAAGTTGGCTTCGTCGGATTTGGAGTAATCGAAATGCTTGGTGTTATTGTCAATTGACCGCTGCCAACACTGATAACAGTCGATGCGCCTGATTTTAATAAATTCTGTGGAGTTGGAACCGGTGTGATTGTAGCTGATATCGATGGACTTACACTTGGCTTCAATGGTGAGGTAGTCAGCGATGGATGCGGTTTACTTGCCGTTGGAAAAATAGACATTGAAGCTGCAGATGATTTCGGGACAGTTGCAGTTTTATCTTGTTTCGGTGGCTTCGATTGGACTGGCATTATATTTGCCATTGAAGTTTGCGGTTGTAATGCAGTTGCCAAATAATTGAAAACCGAGTTAAAGCCATCAACCAATTGTGGAATATTTGGAGAGTTGGAATAGGTGAAGTATTCTCGCAGCAAAGTATTTCTGCTGGTTGGATCTGGAAACATTGCCAGTGTTTTCATGAATTGTGGTTCGGCCAGAAGAGCCAATACTGTTACTTTTACTTGTGGATCGAGTTGAGATGTGATCAATTCCAGATTTGATAATGACCCGGCAAATGGTTGCAGTATAGATGCCATTAATTTTTGTTGCATAGCCGCATTCTTTGATACATCACACGTGGTTTTCGATGCAGAATTCTTACTGCCTGGTGGCCGTCCTCTTGGACGCGACATAACCGGTGTTATCGTAGTCGCACTTGTAATTGATGTGATTGGTGTACTGCTTGCCATCGTTGGGATTGTGGTTGTTGGCGTGCTAACGGACACAGGATGTGTTGAGGGAACAGGAGTCGAGGGAATTGCCCCTTTGGCAACAACAGCTGGACTTTTGCCACCAGTTGGTGTTTGATTGCCTGATGCAACTGCTCCAACCGCTCCAACTGTGCTAGTGAATGATGTATTAATTTTAGACAAACTAGCTCCCAGATTTTTCATGCCAAGCTCTTCTAGAGTCTGTCGTACTCCAGTCAATTGCTGTTGTTTCTCTTGGTTTTTCAATCCGTTCATCAAACAAACACAGAACTTGTTCGCACTGTCCAAATAGTTCAAATTCTCCTGAAGCCACACCTTGCCTTCGGCATACGATTTGTAGGTGTCCACCAAAACACCAGAGAATGGCGACTCTTTTTGTGAAACATTCTTTAGCTTCTTGTGTGCCTTGAAGATCTCGATGAGCAATGTGAGAATTTCATTGTCATTTCGCTGATCAATACCATGCTTTTTCAGAAGATCCTTGAACGCCTGAACACAAAATGACATTGCGTTATCAAGCAATTCCTTACGCTCACTGTCTTTGATGTAACGCCTGTGGAAGAGAGAGGTTTGTTTTAGTAACGTTTTGAATTGAAATCAGGATAAATTATAATCGACATTAATGGGACATTGGAAAATGCGAGGTCGAAATGCCGAAATTGCATACTTATCAGCATCGGGAACACGTTGCATATGGAAAATAATCTCCAGAAGCAACTTATAATCGTGACTAATTCGTAATGTTTGCATGAGTATATTGACACATTTCGAAAGATGTGACGAAAAACTGCCCGGCCGCTCGATTTCGGATGACTTATTCCGCCAAAATCCCTGTTGAATAATCGATTTTTTTCATTTAATGAGACAAATTATTAAAAATTATTGAATGAAAAGAATAAAGGCAAAAGAAACTCACATTAAACAAATTGTTATTTTTGCGATCAGTGAACAATCCTTGGACTTGATTACCCAATTCCGTTGTATACGTTCCCAAAAGAAGTTGATTGCATTTTTTCACATCTTTAACCTTCTCCGGGCCGTTCATGTAAATAAGCACCAGTCGATAAATGGATTTATAGTGTTCTGGATATCGTGTGATGCATTCCTCAAGATTCTTGATGCACATTTTGTAAATGAAGTCAATGCGTTTCTCGTCTAATGCTGCATTGTCATCTTTGTTTGAATCGCTTTCGCTGGAGCTGTCATCGGTATCTGAACTGGAATCGGAGCTGCTCGAGTCGGAGCTCGATGACGTTGAATCGGTGCTTGTGGTGGTTGTTGTTTGTGTTGTTGTTGTGGCTGTGCTTTCTTGTGAACCGCGTCGCAAAGGGCTATCAACATTTTCCTCAACAATGCTGGTTACATTTGGGTTTTGTGTTGGCGGTTCAACAGATGTTTTATCATTTTCAACACATTCTACCTCCTTATTTTCGCTGTCTACCGACATTTTCTCTACCTCAGTTGTGTTGGCTTCAGTTTCCATCGGTTGCTCAATTGGTTCGACTTTTGTGCTTTCAGTTTGAACCGAAATCAATATGGTTGAATCAAACGGATTCTCGTTCCCTTTCATTTCTGGCGTTTTTTGGTTCGTGTCCACTTTGGGTGCCTTTTGTTTGTTTGTTTCTTCATTGGTCATGTTCAGTTTGCGTTTACGTTGAAGATGCGCATTCAGAATATTTTCATTGATTTTCGCTTGGCTCAGCGCAAACGGGCTTTTGGCTTGTTGTTTCAAAATTTTGATGAAAAATTTACCAATTCCATGTGTCACAACGGTGTGTGTTTCCAAATACTTGATGATGGTTGCTGTGATGCGATAGAATATTTCCAATGCTTCGAGTGCCAAATTTTGCGGATTCACCGAGCTGATTTTAAACGGATACGACGCATTGTTATCGTACAAAAATTGTGCGGATTTTAAATAATGTTCTATGACAACATTCGGTAGTTCTTTTCGTTTTTCCGACACCTTTCCCAGCATATAGTGATACAACCACTTTTCATCGTCCGTATTTTCGTCAGACTCGTCATCGGCCGGTAATGGTTTCATGTTATCAATTGTTATGAAACTATCATGCGTTAGTTTGAGACATTGTTCTTTCTTTTCTTTCAAAAATGTGGATTCATCCATGGAAAGAGCTTCACCGGCTTGTTTAAGGCATCGTGAGCAATACGAATGCAGTACATATGCATAGTTGCCATACTCAATCCAGAGCATGTGTTGTTGTTCGTCAATTTTCAGACATTGTTCAAAACATCGCAACACTTCCTCGGAATCTTGAACCCATTCTTTTGGCGAACTGGTTGTGCATGAATTCAGTTTGGTTCCCATTAAATGTGCCTTCGACAATGCCAAACCGGCCCAGGCATCAAAACGAGTTGGCAAATTGCTCAAATCGGACACGTAATATTGCAAGGCCTTGGAAAATTCTTTATTTTTAAAGTAATAATCGGCCAACAGATAGTAAATCGAATTGATGTGATACGGTAAAATATCCAAAGGTTTTGGCAACTCATTTACTTCACCGCTTATGAATTTTTTCATTGCTTCGCAGCGTGTGGTCGGGTCGATTTCCGTTGGAATGATTGCGATTATGCGCTGAAGTAACTGTTCCATTTCGGCTGTGATGGAATCTCGTTTGAACATATCAAACTCTGGCATTTTATCGGGTCGATAAATATCATACAATTGTATCGCATGACTCCAGTCCAACTCAATGTTTTGTGATTCATGCTTTTCAAGATGCTTTAGACGTGCACGTTTACCGGGATACCGGTACAGACAGTATGTAACTTGCTCTAAATACTCAACGATTTCATTGCGACATCGCTCCAGGTATGGTGTTCGCAACCGGGGCGTCACTGTGTCCATGATGAAGAGTAAAAATTGACCGCTGTCTTTTGTACACCATGTGCGATTTCCAAGGTATTCATGTGCAGTGAAGAAGATTGACACTGATTTTGGGATGAAATCCTCTTCGCCATCTGTCGCCTCTTCTTCTCCTCCACTTGCCCCATTTTCATTCGATGATGTTGTTTCATTTGATAGCTTTCGCTTTTTACGCGGTTTCATGTCTTCTTCACGTTGCAAAACGTGATGCAAAATCACCCAAGGCGTTTTTAGATAGATGGGATGCACATGATTCGTGTTTTTCTCCTCCATGTCCAATTGATGCGACACAATTCGCACAATACTTTGGATGAGGCGAGCATAATGTCTTCCGAGGCAATTTACTGTGTGAGGAAGAGGAGAAAAGCAGATTTACTTTGAGTTCATTGAACGATTTGAATTCAACGAATTCAATCAGATATTTGACACGAGATTTGCAAGAAGAATTGAGAAAATTCGTTTTTCTTACAATGGAGCAATTTTGTTTTTTTTTTGTTGAAAAAAAAATGCTTCAACCAAAAACTCACCGATTAAATACGATTCACCCAAAATGATGGCTTCGATGTACGTCAAAATAAAATTACTACATTTGGCCCATTCGTTGTACGACGTTGAATGACTAGATGAATTTAGAAATCGATCAACAGCATACTTCAAGCAACGTTCGCACCAAATCAGGCACTCTTCAACCGTGTTCAAGCTCCAGAAACACTCCAATATTATTTCGAACTGTTCGCTCAATTTCATCACGGAATTTTCGATATTTTTCGACTTTGTCGTATTCACGATACTATCTTTGAGAATTTCAATCAGTTCCGAATACCTTTGATCGGTATAAAATTTTTGAACGTTATTCAAATTGATCATGCGCTCCAACATTACAATCGATTCGTTCGCAGTTTGTAAATCGATTTTATTGTTGTGAATTTGATTAGGCAATGTGAGAATCAAAGTATCGTCATGTGCAACGATGAGATCACGGATCGTTTCGACACAGTTCACCGAACGACGCAAATCATATTCATAACGAGACAGGCAATACTGTAGCCAATTTAATCGTTTCTGATATTTCATCGCAGTGGTTTCATTTTCATCGAACGCAAACAATCCCGAATGAAAGACTGTGTGATTGAATAACAGCAGCCAATCTTCATCCACTTCACTGAAAGTAAGAAGATGTGTTCGTATTTTGTGTTAGTAACATCGTTCACATTAAATTTTTTGAGCAATCATCCCCATAGCTACTTACTTTTCAACATTTGGCACAGCCGATTTCATCGATTGTGCATGACTTAGCTCAAGATAGAAAAGTGTCATTCGGAAAACGGCTTGGAAATCATCTTCATTCAATAGATTCCAGGTGGATAAGCTGTGATGATTCCTACAATTTGATCAATTTGGATGAAAATTCAAGTGATTTCAAATTTTGTCAATATATTAATGAGTCCAAACTTACAGATAGTTTCGAAACAGTTTTAAATACAATTCCAAGATTTCGTCGGGAACTTTTTGTTCCCAGAACTTTGAGATGCAATCAATCCATTTTCCAATCAATGTAATCACGCTGAAACTAGTTTGCTGCAAATGAAAGCCGGTTTCCATAGAATTAATTATGAATAATGAAGAAATATAGGAATTAACAAGATATTGATCATGAATAATAATGCAACAAACCTTTATTTCTTTGATAAGCTGAGCAAATGGATCTGCAGTCAATTCCTGAAACTTGTCACATTTCACATTTTGTGTGTCAGAATCATTTTCAGCGGCTGTTGATGTGTCATCTGGATTTGATGTGTCTGGATGAAATGGTGATTCATCGTCGAAGTTATCTCTGTAGAATGAAAAAAGTGCGCATATTTTGGATTCATTTAACAAAACATTTTCAATAGAAATAAAGATGTGGAGATAATATGGAAATTAAGGTTGCAAAGTAAATATTAATTAAACCCCTTGATTATTTTGAAACTCACTCAAAATACTTTTCCAATGTTTTTCTCAGAAGGCCATTGATCGTGGTGTCAGTCTCCATGCGTTCAATTTGTTTATTCTTTTGTCGTTGTGAATATTTTCGATTTTTCCAATAAAACCATGGATCGAGTAGCTTAAGATCGCTGCCTCGTCGTCGTGACTTTGGTTTGGCCGATTTTGAACCATCGTCACCAGTGGTCTGTGCATCGCTATCTTCAGTGCTTCCATCAACTGAATTCCCACATTCTGGATTCATCACTGCACACTTGGTACTTTCAGAGTTTGAATTCTCTTGTTTATCTTCCATTTGAATGTCGGTATCGACTTCATTCGGTAGCTTTGTCTCTGTATCAGCATCGATTTCTGTGATCGTTTCCTCACTCATCTCATCTTCCATTGGTTCGGTTTGAACGGCTTCCATCAGAAAATCTGCACACTCAAACATGCTACTGAGGGCAGAGCCATTATCCATTTCCGACAGGTATTCGTACAATTTCAAAATCATCGAACCGAATGTATGCCAATTCAGCTTATCAAACGACTCAACTCTAAACTCTTCAACATCGGGTTTGCTTGGTTCGAATTTTTCCTCAAATTCTGGATCAGGAAATGCACTCTTTTTATTTGCTCGTTTTAATGATTTTTCTTTGAATTTTATGGACCAAGCGCTATAGGAAAAAAAAGTTGAAAATATTGATGATTCATCATATTTATTCATTGATTGATCATAGTATTAAAAACCAGAAAAAAGACTCAATGAGAATTATTGGCACACTGAACGTATAAGATCAAAGCGAATCAAGTATTCACTCACTTTTCTATATATTCCAATCCACAAATGCCAAACTTCTCTCGTATTTCCAATATCACATCCAAGGCTCGAGTATATTTCGGATTTTTATCGTACCACCGAAGTGCCCATCCATATGCTTCATTGTACTCTTCACGTTGACACAATATTTGCAAAATGCCATCTCCCGATGGCCAATGAGTTGGATTTGTCTTTAAACACTGAACAAAAATACGGTTCAATTAAAATGATTATTAGCTTGGTCAAAGTATCCATTTCACAGAGGAAGAGTAGACTGAGTGACGGTTTTTAACAGTTGCGATAATTGAACATAATTGGCATTGACTTTTCAATCAATATCACATCAGGGTTGAAATGTGGATGGAAAATCAAAATGGCTAGCAAAAAATGCACTATACTATTCATGTGATGCCAAAATAATACCTTTTCGAATGCCATTTGTGCTACATCTAATTGCTTCAATTTGAGCGCAATTTGCCCCAACTTGTTTACTGTATACACATCTGTGTCGTCTAGTTCGATTGCCTGTAAAAAAAAGTATAGCATAACATGTTTACCAATTGCAAAAAGTACGAATCGTCAACGAAAAAGTAAATCAAATATTAACGAAATCATTTGAAGCCTACCTTAAGCAAGAATTCCAAAGCCAGGTCATTGTCCTTTCGGCTGTTGTGTATGAAGGCGATATTTTTATAGCAATTATATTTGATTGATATCAATGATTTTGATGTATGCGTCTTTGTTACCTAAGGCAAAACCAACACAATGCAATGGTTAATTTCAATCGAATTGCGCATTTGCATCGTTATCACGACCAACTTACTTCGAATAAAATTTCTGTTTCAAGAAGTTCACTGAATAGCGAAAGGGCGTCATTGACCGAATTTTCTTTTTGGAATTTCAGTGCGCGCGTGTACTCAGACATAATAATTGTCTCCTGTTTGGGCAGAGATGAAAATCATGTTTCAATTGAATAAATTGAGAAAACATCACGATTAATAGGTAAAAAAATGTAATTATTCCGTTTTTTTCTGTATCAATTATTTATTGAGGTTATGGGCAAATATACATACTTCAGCTTCTTTAGTCACTTTTGTATCATCCTCCTCTTCGGTGTCTGATTCATTGTTAATCGCTGTGATTCGATACATTTTCGCTTAAGTTTTAATTTGACATCACCTTTCCTTATGCCAAAAAAGCTATGCGAACAACACTAATTAATTACAATTTTTTTTTTATATTGTGAGTTGAGTTGAGGATCAAATTGGACAAATACAGTTTACAGACGCAACGACTGTCACTCTGGCGTTCGCGCAATTTTTGTAAACACACAACGAGAGATTCAAAGTGTCAAACAAAGTGAATTGCATTGCGTGACAGCTGATTCAAAGTAGAAATTTTAGTACATGCAGTTGATGTGCTAAACGACAGGGTGTTTGAACTTGATTCAAGTCGCAGAATTTCTGACGAAAAGTGTATATTTTTCGATAAAATCAAAGATTTTGACATTGGTGTGATAGCTAAAATTCAAAAATCAAAGAAAAACCAATACTTTTTTCGTTAATTTAGTGTAAAATACATAGATTTGGACCATAGTTGACATGCCACCGATGTTATGTTATCGAGTCACTCTGTACTGTTTCGTACAAGCACACCATCATTGTTGAGCATTCCTCTCCTTTGTTTTGGCTATATACACTAGACATTTGTGTGTTTGCGTGGATATGTGTTAGTATCCAACCAACACATAAATTTAACGAAAAGTCAAGACTTATATAGGCTATATGCCTTGAATGGTACAAAACGATTGTGTGTGATGAACTTTTTTTCTTCTATCATTGCTTATAACATTCAGGCTAATAATTTGCCACTTGTATATCGTGTACGTGTAGCAACTCCAAAAGGAGTCATCCATTTGTCAATTATTTGCAAAAAAAAGTAATATTTTTCTATCTGGCTTCACTTGCCCAGCCGAAAAGAATGTGTTGATTTTGTAAATGATTTGTCAAAATCTCTGTGTATTTGTATCAACATTGGAAACGACGCCATATTTATTTCGCATTCAGTGAGTTTTGGGATACACACTGTGTGTACAATTGAATTTGGTTTGTGCACTAAAAAAGCCCTTATAAGATAGAAACACAAAGTTCATACATTAAATTTGAGTGATTTTTTTTTTGTGTACACAAACAACATACATATTCTGAATTTGCACGAGACAAACCCGAACAGTGAAATTTTTACTGTACACATCTTCAATGAATCGAGTGTGAAGAAAAATAAATTATTGGTGCATATATTTTTGTAGTGGTTTTCATTTATTTTATTAATTTTTTTTCTATTGTAAAATAAACACAAAAAAATTTAAATATACAAAATCAAAGGAAAATTTTGCCATCAATTTTTTTGTCCTCTATCCTGTGTGAATATAATTTCATTTGGACTCGCCAACAAAAAAGTGATGATTCGTTTTATTGCAAGAGTTGTAACAGTGAAGGTAAAAATAGTTCCTGATTTTTAACTGAGTTGCCACTTATTTCAATCTTAAATTGCTAATGAGTGTGGCCATTCAACTTTCTACCGTGCAAATCTTCGAAACATAAAATAACCAGTCGACAGAAGCAGACATGAGATAATTGAGCTGACAACACTTTTTTGGAGGGATTTTTTATTTTTTATTTTATAAAAAATGTGAGTAAATTTTCAAAAAATTCCCTTTGTTTTTGAAGAAATAGATAAAGTGATCAAATTTTCAATAATTAAATTTTTGGGGTGATTTACGCATTTTTTTAGAGAGTTGTTTTTGCAAAATTTGATACAAAGTGTTGATGTACGTCTTTGAAAATTACAAAAAACAAATTATTTAGTGTCTTCGAATGGCTTTTCTGGGCCAATTTTTATTCTGAATTTGATCTAAATTTAATTACATTCTTTTACCATTTTTGATGTCATTAAACAGTGTTTAATTTGTTTCATAAATACGTTGAATTTTGTCTAGATTCGCAAACTGTGAACAAAAACTTCATGCACATTTTTACGAGTTGAATGACCTTTCCAATCTGAAAATTCAATTTTCTGAGCAGAATACATAACTTTTGTTCCAACGTCATTGCGATCTAAAAAACGCACAACAAAATGGATTATCGGTCGCCATTTCGTGAGCACACGAATTCATTTGATATTCGTTATGCTGTTGAATGGAAACTCGTATAACAACATTGCTTGGTATGCTATGCTATGTGAGGCCACGTCGCATGCTTTGTGCTCTCTTATTTTGAGGTGTATCCGTATATACTACTCCTATTTATCTTTTCGTTTTCTACCTCTCGTCACAAAAATTTCGGTAAAGATATTGTCAACGTATATACGAACCTATATCAAATGCATTTTTTTTGGGAAACTATGCGACTTTTTTCTATCTGATTACTTACTTCCCGTCATACAACGGGCAGATTTATCAACGCAAATATTTTACATTGCATTCGAAGATGGAATTCATTTCATTGAGTGGCATTTTGTGTATTCTCTTTTATGTTTTCTGGCATCAACTCTCTGCTCGTACACACACATACACCACACAAGAAACTGGTCTTGTTTCAGCTCCCATAGTTTACAAACCAAAAACCTCTTTGGGGCGTCTGACACGCACTTTTTTTAATGTACTAGATTGGGTTGATTTGTGAATGTCTGATTACGACGCGTTTCGATGAAAGGAAAAGATATGCTTATACAAACAAAATATGGAAAACTTTTAAATTGAATTATGTTTCGTTCGTCAGTTCTTGTTCAGTTCTACATAATATCATCCAGCCCGTAGACGAGCTCATTGCGAGGAGAAACATATAAGTGGCGCTAGTGTAGACAACCCAAAACTAATCCCATCAAAGTTTCAAGTTACTTGTAACTTTCTCAATAACCAAATAAGTTTTGCCACTTTTTCAAGCAAATTCTATTTGAGTTCGATGGCAATATTTAATGTAAACATTGAAGAAATACAAAAGAATGATCTAGTAGTACTCTATCATAGATTATGAGCTCTTCAAAAAATTTCGATCATTCTGTTTTGACTTATTTTTCATGTAGAATTTCCTCAATGATAAGACAAAAATAGACTGTGCGTTGATGAGGTCAAATAAAATTGTTGATTTAAAATTCAGATTTGAACGACGGAAATGTAAAAAACATGATCCGAAAACATGACTGCAACAACTGCTCAGTATGTGACGGAAAACGATTTTGAGATTTTTGATAGTGAAAGAAAGCAATGTTGAATTGGCCGTTTCTGAGCAAAAACTTTGTACATTCAAAATATTTTTGAAATATGACTCTCTTTGACCAAATGTCAGTATCCCCAGAAAGTTTTTAATTATAAAGTATATACAAATACTGCTATTTACTTTAGAAAGTTTTAACATGATTACAAACACGCCTTCCACACGAACACAGCTTGAAACTGCCATCGTACACATATAGAACGCGAATGTTTTCGTTCATATAAATGAACGCTGCAACAGTGCCCGTTCAATATGGATACCTTTGAGTTTCGTTCTATGCTCGAACAGGGGGCGTTATTGTACATTGATTGGAGTTTAATCAAACTCAGACCACAATAAAGTCAATAGGAATCATTCGTTCGAAACATATACTGGATTGAAATATTCCGAAGTTAACTTTTTGACATTTTCAATCTAGTCCATTTACCAAAAAGCGTGTTTAGTTCACGAACTAATCAATTCAATCGCTTTGGTCACTAAAAAATTAGAAATGATGAAACTAAAATTTTTATCGAATTTTTTTCATTTAGTTCTATATTTTTTTTATAAATAAAGCTTGCTAGCATGTTCACCTCGCTTCACTCAATTTCAATGCTAAGCGACCAGGGAATGTACGCAAATTAAATAATTCATGCTTGTCGGCTAGAGATACACATAGGTAACAGAGAACCTAGTCATTTTTTTTGTTTTTCAAACGTTCAAGAATAAATTACGAAAATCAACAAATACTGTTTTTAATCAACCTTCTCCAGGCCGCGAAAAGTATCGCATTTTTTTCAAATTTAAAGTGAATTTCTTACACTGAGAGAATTGAAACTGTCAGAAGCACCAACATGAAGTTGTAAATGAGCAAATTCCAACCAGGGTCGGGCAATTCGCACAATTTTCTCCATATAATTAGGTGCAGAAAATTTTGCGAACTGTCCAACCCTGGTTGAAATTCGCTCATTTACAACTGCATGTTTATGATTCCGACGATTTCATTTCGCTCTGTGTATAAACGTGAATATGGAAAGAACAAATTCAAACTATTCCATGCAGCGAATTTCGCCGTCCGAATTTGTGACCTTCCGAGAAAAGTGTTCCGAATTTTTTTGATTTCGTAAAATATTTTTCGGTATTTTGACATGTCTTCGATTATTCTAGTTATAGTATTTGATTATAGGTTGTCGAAATATAGATTATATGTATGAACCATGTAGAGTTTGAGCGAACTACCAGTAGAGTGCGTAATGTGTAATGCGTGTTGCTGTTTAAAGCAATGACACTCAACGTAGACAGTATACTCAGTCCTTTATATGGAAATACTTATTGATTTTGGCAAAATCAACCAAATGTTTGTTCTACCTGATTCATAATGGCGGATCGACGTGATGGTTTTCCAATATTTCAACACTTTTAATACCAATAATGACGAAAATAGGATTAAAATGTGGAGAATTACTTGAATTTTCGTTTCAATGAAAAGGTTCAAAAAAACTGTAAAAAAATATACAACGACTTTGCGCTAGGGTCCAATGACCGTAAATTAGAGCGTTTGTAACTTTTTGCAGACAACTTTTAATCGCTCGCATAGATATGAAGCTGAAAAAATTTCTTTGCCGTTCCGAAAATTCCACATAAAACCGGCACTCTGCAGCAAGAAAGGCGTCGGAATGAAATTTTATTTATTCAAAAAGCGTAAATCATAGATCATAAGAAATGAGGATCCAATATAACGATTACACCATCCTCTGTTTTTGTTCACATTTCATTCATGGTGTATGCTCATAATGATATAATCAGAACCCTCGCTGTGTTACAAGTGAAAGGCAATGGATGAAAAAAAAGCATAGGGCTGCTTTCAGCGTCCTTCCAACAATACTATCAGATTTCGTTATCTCACTACGTGGCGCATACAGTAGACGCACGAGAACATAGCTCATGAACAGGATGCACAACATTCGATACAGTGCACACTCAAACGAGCAGCAACACTGATTAATATTGTCTGTGTTTGTACAGTTTGCGTGTGCGTATAGATTGCGCTTCCATCACTATATTGTCACTAGCTCTGTTCAAATAGTGGCAGATGTCGTTCGAATGTTAGAAAATCGATGTTATACAACCATACTGTATGTGACCCCTCAAAAACAGTAACATATACTAATTCTTCCACTGTATTGAATCAAAATAGGGTGTGCCAAATCTACTAGCATTCTTCTGTTTCGTACTATTTTATTCGGATTATACTTTGTTCAAGTCGAAACAAGATTTGTCCGTAGTATATTAAGTGACATGCGTCGATGCACGTGTCAGTGGTATAAATTGGTTTTTGCATTGATCGCGCACATTTGTTTGAATCTGAAAAAATGCAAATGGAATTAATAAGGAGAAAAATGAGCACTTGTTATTATGCGCCATTGTTGCTATTCAAAGAAGTAACGAAAATAAGAAGAAAAAAATACTGTACGTGCGCATCTTTCCATTTCAACCTTACGACACTCGAGCCAATTGCTTAACGTATTTACAACGCACTTGTAAAATAATGACTTTTAATCGCAGACGTGGTTATTTTCCACAATTTTATTTAATAATCGAAAATTTGCGTCTTTCAATGCTATGGTAATTTTCATATTTAGCGAAATTGATTTTTTTTCTCTATTGTTGTTTCCGTGGTACATCTGTAACATGCATTGGCTATTGTATTGAAATTATGTAGAAAAATCGCTCTGTAACCAAAGCAAACAAATTATCAAAAAATAAACCAAGGCGAAAAAAGTCCAAATAAATGAGATGAGTTGAATAATACGCCCACTGTTCTTACGAAGCATTTTCGGAAATGTCTGGAAAAAAAACACTTCAGCGGCATTATATCTCAGCGTAGTCGTTGGAAACCGAATGCAATTGGGTTTACCGTTTCATTCCTTTCTCTTCTGCAAATACGCGAAACTGAACATTGAAACGAAATGAAGGAAAATTTCCAAGCCCAAATAAAACAAATTGTATTTTATTTTATGACGAGCATAGTCATAGTGACAATATGCACCGAAATTTCGTTCATAAAATGAACAAGATTATGTATTTTTCGTATTGCCATTGTTCTTGTCGTCAGTGTGTCAAATGTTTGGTTTCTCATAATGGTCTTCGCCGGGAACAAGGTAGTCCTATGGTATATTGTGAAAACTTCAAACAAAAGCTACGAAGCGCCATCACATTCTGTTGTTGTTCGGAGCTGAAAATGTGCTTTTGTCGAGACATTCTCAGAAACATATTTGGGTATTCTTTCAGTTTTGCTACCGTCATATTCATGCATATCGTGGAAAGTCAACGTACGATACGAATGCGTATTTCTGAATTATTTATAGCACTATTGCTGGTTCCTATTCTATTCGAAAGTCGAAATGGTTTGTGTGGTAAACTATACGGTCACAGTGCAGCGCATTCTTAATCAATTTAATTGGAGTAAATCGTTTTGAAGCACAATAGTGTCACACAACATCACGCGCGCACTACTGTTCTAATCGAATGCCGTTAGTTGAACGCGCATATTAGAAACCATTCAACTCTCTCTTTAATATTCCCCTAATTGTATATAACTTAGCGGACTATTGTACCGAGTTAAATGGCGAATTGGATAATGTTCCAAAAATCATAAGGCTGGGCTACTTCTTAAGGGAAGTTTTCAAATACATTATGCAAATAAATAAATTTTGTTTTTTTCTTCTTCATTTGCAAACACAAATGTACGTATGGACCATAAATTTTCTATGGTTTACTCCATGTATATGATTTTATGGCTATTGCTACTTTTATCTTTGTTTCTAGCAATTCTAAAGTATGTAGTCATGCTGAGGTACTGATGGTGTTTTTGTTTTTATTTTATTTTTATTTTTCTGCTGATTTTGTCTGCGCATTCGCATTATCTTCTTACTTCGCCTACAGTTTACGACCCAAGCAATATTTCTTAGTATGGAAGATTGGTTCCGAATGAACTTATCGATTCATTTCTACCAACGTAATAATGTTAAATCTGCGTTGGGCAAACTTGAATTCGGTTCTTACATACAGTAAATAAATATAATTCACATAGACTCTATTACTTTGCTGAATTTGAAATGAAAATTTATTTTTTATCATTGGATCATATGGGAGAAGTAAAGTTGAATTTTGTTGTGGTGGAAACAGACAAAAATAAAGTTCGAAACAGAAAATATTCTGTCCAAAATTTGATTTACGTAAGCTGATTACTGTCTTGAAAAACTTTGTGCTGCAAAATTCGCAATCATAAATGCTTTTTCAAGAAACTTCCTTCTATGCTTTTCTGATTGCAGAAACGATACGAATAAAACATGTTTTCAAGAACTAGTTGAGAGAAAGTGCGAGTTTACTTTGAGGGATTCAAAATATAACTGATTTATTAAAGAAAAGGCGAATGGCAACTTTAGAACAGACTTCCAGATTTCAACGTCTACTATTCTATCCAATCACAGCGTGGAAAAACGAGATAAATGTGTTTTTAGAGTAAAATTGTCATGATTTTTGCGCGGCAAAAGCGTGATGGAGAAATGCTATTCCGTGTGAAAACTTTTTAGATGGGCAGCCAGTCGAATAAATTCGGACTTTTAGCTGGCTATAGCCAGTCATTATAATGACTGACTAAAAATGATTATGTCGAACAAAATATACGACCGTATTCAACTTCAATTATAGTAGCCTAATAGTTGTTTTCTAGTCAAAAAATATCCAAAATTGGTTGTCTGACTGAAAGATTAGCTAAACGTGATTGTTCGTAGTAAAATTTTTGAATTCAATCAACTGAACCAGTCTTTGCCACTACATACAACTGAGTGACTGTTAGTCATTTTATTTCCACATGGGATCGCTTTTGCATTCAATTAATTTTATACAAACAATGAGAGATGTACAAGGGAATAGTTTTTGCTCTCACATAAATATTATCTTAGTCTATATTGACTTAGTTTGTCAAACCAATTTTCATAAAGTCTCTGCCCGGGCTAGTGGCTAAGTTATCCGATCGAGTAGTGTCTCATTGTTTGTATAAGTTTTAAAATGATTTCTGTGAGAAATTTGCAGTGTGACGAATATTAGACGGCGACATAAATAATAATATTAAATATCGTAGGTTGACGTGCAGAGATCACTCATCCTCGTCTAATACCATTGATTTTATATGTAAAATAACAAAAAGAAACGACAAAAGTGACCTCTCGTAGCGGCACAGTTGAAACTAACGAAACAAACACAATTGAACATGTCATTTTCATGTTCAGTGTTGGTTCTGTTGTTTACCGTATAGCCGTAGAGAGATGTCTACAGCTTAGTGGCGTTGAATGACATTCAACACCCATGAGATCACTAGAAAATAATTCCATCTGCACACCTAAATCTGTCATTTTAAAATTAGTGTATGATGTAAATAAACCGTCAAAAAAGTGACATCTGACGGACGTTCAGTGACTAATGTGACTAGAAAGTAGTGACATTTTTCGTTCATTCATTGCTTGATGTAAATCAACTCGCGTATAGGTGACATTGGCTACTAGTTTGTATATTCCATATTTTGGTGTGCGCATGAACATTTTCATTGGATATTTTCATTCGATATTTATGATGCATTCGACAAAATTTGCAAGCAAATAACAACAACGCGGCTGTGTTGTGTCCAAAACAAACGAATGCTAACGTATCTGTTCATGTTGAGAGTAGCGCGCGTAGTCACTCAATTCTGTGTACACTGAAGACCGATGCGTTCGCTTAGTAAAATCTCTCGAATTTTCGATGGAAAGTTCCACGACTCATGATAGACTCGGAATAGATTGATATTTGGGGGCGCTAGTAGTTAAAGACGTAACAATACTTTCTAGTGTTTACATTCAAAATTCTGAGAATGCTCCCTACCGAGTTAAAACAGTTATGCTTGAACTATGCTACAACATGGAAGTACTGTAATTGTATCATATATCATGCCAGTGCACTGTTTGCTCATTTTTCATGTAATAGCCTGTTTCGCAGGCGACAAAATATCATTTGTTGCTTTGTTTAGCGAACAGTCAAAAGGACTGAGATTGTAATGAAACTATTAGTACTTCTATCGTCTCTCTTGCACTATACCCTGTTGTCAGTGTGCTAACGGTCATTAGTGCAAGCAAGTATCCATAAGGTCAGTTTGGTGAGTTCTCCATAATAACGAGCATTCATCCGTTATATGTCTATGCAACTTTTTGAGCCATTTATCCATTATTTACAAAATATAACAACATCACGTTCCGAAAAGATTTTGTCTTTCGTTTCAAGCCAGTCGAAAGACTTAATGACATGTACGTATTCTTGGACTTTTTGTTGAAGAAAAAATCAACAAAGTTATGAACAAAAATTTAAATAAACACAATCAAAATACCGATTGTCTTCAAACGTAGTTTGCTGCCATCTGAAATCGATGTCAGCGCCACTCCCGTCAATTTGATTCCAATCACGTAATTATGATAACCTATTTATTTGCACAAATCTCCCCAACAGTAAATGTAATAGAACCTTATGGAAAGACAATGTTTGTTGAAAAAACATCGTCTGTGAAACCAATCAAGAGTGTATAAAAACTAGCCTGCGGCATGCTGTTGAATTTTCAATCAAAAGTGTCTACCCTGTTTCAAAGAACTAATAAACTGAATTTCCCTTCGAAAAAAGACAGCTTTGAGAGAGAGAGCAGGAAAGGCATCGTGCACTCAAATTGAAAGGTGTACACGAACTTACAATATCAAAATTCACAAAGAATTATCACTCAGTCGGACGACGTTGCAAAAGTTGTCATTCAAATTCGTTGTCCTTGTTTCAACGAAATTATTCGCAAATGCTCCTTCGATCGAGTTACAATCATCCGAACCTCGACTAATTTTATCAACATTTTATACTTGTTCTCTCTCATTTAATTTTTCTGCTTTTGAACTGACAAAAAAAAAACCAGATATTATTGTGTAGTGACAGTAGTACGACCCTTATTTAAAATTATTCTCTACATTTCTGTTGAGCATAACAATAACACATTTATTGATATATGTGTCGTGAAGTAGCTCTTCAAACTGAATTTTATTAATATTTCATAGCAAAACACGTGTAAATGTATGCTCTGGCTATCCACTTTTCGAACGGTTTTGTTATCATTCGAACTGCATTTTGCCACAGTAGTTGTTAATCGGAAATCATGAATTCGTAATAACAAATATCGGCGGTGGAAATCGTAACATAAACACATTTCATTTATTAATATCGAAAATGTTTCCATTTGCAATATTTCAAAGAGATAAAAAGCGAGAGAAAAAAACATTCGCCATTTTGCCATGGCAAAACTTTGCTGCAGCAAAACGGAATGAAAATTTTAATATATATGTGAAATCGACCTATTTTACACATAAAATACCGTGAAAGAGGCTTTCGTCTGGGGAATTATTCGAGAACGATGCAAATATGACGGATTTTTTGTGCTGAAACACATTACTTTGATGTGGGAAAACACATTTTCTAACACTTTTCGTTCACTGACAGCTTCACAGCGAAACTAAGAGGTGTTAGTCGAGATAAATGATTTGGCAACACCACTGTGAAGTAGGTGTACTCCTCTTCGATTGTGTATCATTGAGGTTACATCGGCGGAACTAACTAATTTTTCAAATTGAATCGCTAGTTTGGCTACTACGACTACTACGGCACACATTATTCACTGAAGTTAAGCTGCAACATGCTTGGTTAGTGCATAAATAGGTGATCGTTTAAGAACATCTTTCTCTTTTTTCTTTATTCTATACATCGTAAAGTCTATAGTGTAGCATGGTCTCACTAGCCCCTCATCAAATGTATCAATCGATAAAATTACGCGAAGCATAAGAAGACTGATACACCGAAATGTAATACAATTCAACGTCTATATTCGGAGAAATGCAGAAAAATCAAATTGACGGCCCAATCACTAGAACGATTTTTCGTGGTCTAATGACAAATGAAATTCAAATGTCTACAAGAAATGTCGAAGTGCTGATTGGGAACGTTGCCCTAAGATTGCGTTCCTAACTTCTTCAATTATGGTTTTTTTTCGGGTGCGTTCATTTGTCAATCCGATAGTTTTTTTCTTTCAATACAGTGCAAGACACATTATATATTTGTGTGCTTCAGTGGACGTGGCTGTCTTTGTTTTTTAATCGAAATGAGATTGTGAATGCTAATGCGAGTTGTTGCGTCTCACTTAATAATGCCATCTCCACCTTTTCTGTTTCGTCCGATTTTTATGTCGCTTCTTCCTTCTTTCTTATTTACACAGTCGATTAATACAAGCACTGACTCATACTTCCGGTGCGACACATACACATGCTAATGTTTTCAAATTCAGAAGAGGCAAATGTGCCTTTCTCAGTGTGCGTGCCCGTATTGTCCGACGGTAAACGATAAACGGTTATATACAACTTGCGTCACAACTTCGTGTGCCCTAACGAAAACCGTTGTAGAGCAGTGTACGAATACGACGTGAATTCATATTGCTGAATATATACGCAGTAGCCGTTGTAGCAAAATCTGTGTGTACGACTTAAACAATGTGCGACAAAATTTAAGGCGAAAGCGCACGAAGCTATGACGCAAGTCGTACGCAACCCGACTTTATCGATTGCCGTCTATTTGTGTGAATAAGAATAAATGATATTATCGAACAAAACAGAAGTGTTCAACATGGCGTAATTCAATACAATGCAACACTCAAATACACGACACTATATAGAACGCATCCCGTCTGAAATCCGTCTGAATTTCGACTGAAATAAATACACATAGACCGAGCAGAAAATGTTTCGTATCTTCGAAAAACTGGAACGCTGCACCAGTGGCAATGCGATTTTTGTGTGTCTAAAAATCAAACAGAGAAAAAATAGTAGCTCTGACTTAAAACATCAAATGCAGCTAGAATGTTCTACCGAATACGAATAAGACAGCAAACTCAATCCAATGAACATCGCATGGGAAAAACGTCAAATCTCGACAAATATGGGGAATTTTTCAATAAACTTTTTGCCTATTAAGCATTACCAGTGAATGTTTTGCATGAAAATATTTCACAAATCTAAAGATTTTTCTTGTATGTGAGTCACAAAATCGAAATAGTTGCAGCTAAATAGGAGATAACGCCTACGAACAGATATTATGTTAGCTGAATGTATTACTGAATAGAATCAAATATGAAAAAAAAACTGGCTTTTGAAATAAAAACAATTGTTGAAATCAAGCTGACGACAGCTTAGTACAAAACAGCTATTGAGTGCTAGCAGCGCCACGGACTATTGTATCATTTTGTATTGCAATTTTCGTCAAAGCCTGTCATCACTTTGGTTAAAATACCTCCATGTACTGCGCTAAAAGCCTATATAAACAATGTTACAGTACGCCCCCGCAAATTAGAAATGAAATGTCCCGAGACCATTTCCAATTTGCGGAGTTTTCCAATTTCTGAGGTTTTTTCAATTTCATCCAAAAACGGTGTATCAAATGAAAAACTGATAGGGGAAATGATTTGCTTAATTGAAAACGATATATTGAACACTGTTCAATCAAGTATTGTATGTAAATAGTTATTTTAGTGATTATAAATATATAGTAAGTCTGTTAGTTTATTTTACTGGATAAACTACTCCTCGGAACAAACCGAAATAAATGATGACCGGCTGTTCTTATTATATCAAAACGTTAGCATTCTATATACAATTTTGTATATGCAAATTCTCTGATGGAACAAATCGGTTTCGATTTGTTAATGATTGATGATTGACGCAGACAATATGGAACAGATTACTTCTTGACTTAATTTTTAACTTCATGGTAAACGTCGAAAATCTCAAGCTGATCTGCTAATATAGTTACACAACCCCTGCACCACACTAACAAAACAAAGTAAAACACGAATTTGCGATGAGCGCATTCAGTGAAGTTCATTTCAATTCTTTACGTCGTTAGACGCACTCATGAACGCGACAAATTGAACGCATCAACAATGTTCCGTAATGAAAGAAACATTTTTTATTTATAAAAATAATGTTTATCGCGTGCTACGCTCTCACAAAAATCAATTTTGCACATTCGTGACATTTTTATTTTTTTTGTCTACTTTATTAACAAATATAAAAAAGATTCAATAATACATTGAACGATCTGTGTCACAACTTTTGACACTTGTCTCGTAGCGCTAGAAGTGAGCTGTCAGACGCTTAGATGCAGGACCTTCGTATAGTTATTCAACGAAATGGAAAAGACTTTCATTACGTTTTTTCATTAAAAATGAAGTAAATTTCCCTTTGTCTTGAATGAAATGATTCGGAAACCCCGGAAATTAGAAATTTTCCATACAAATTTTCAAACCTGAAATTCATTTTTAATTTCTGAGGTTTTCTAATTCCCGGGTTTCTAATTTGCGGGGGCGTACTGTATTATATTTGACGATATTTGGATCGGTGTAAATGACGATGTGGCAACGCCACCATCTATATAATCTATATAAGATTCCTTATTAAAATAGGTGGATTTATTGAGTGCGTTCACCATATCGCACGTAAATTTTCAATATGGCAGCGTCCATAGAATTGAAACGTCAACCAATTTCGTAGTCACAAAAGAGCACCGTACGTACCTCTATAATAATGTGGCCATGACAATGTATCAATATTTCATTTATACAGACTTTTCTCTAAATAAAACATTTTCAATAGTTAGATGGCGCCAGTGAAAAAATTCTGGGGCAAAAATGACGTGTTCATATGAAAATTCAATTGCGTAAGAGAGAGAGACATGTTCCGAAACTCGACGAGTTCTCCTCAATCATTTGAAAGGAAATTAGAATGTTTGGTTCAGTGCATTTTGTCTTCAACAAACTTTCCGTTGCACATTTTCCATGTACTCATTTCGCAAGGAAATGCAATAGCAATCTCACTTAGATCATTCATCATTGTCCATTTGAGCAATGCTGAAAGTTGCACAAATTCATATTGAGCGATGCCACATAAGAAAATCAAAATAATCCTTAACTCTTTAATCTAAGCTTCGTAAAATGTCAAACATTTCTTACAAATCCATTACACAAGAGAAAGGAGAGAGAAAAAAAAATGCGCAGCAATGAACGCGATCTAAAAAATTATCCAGTTATCATTCATAATAATGTGTACATCGAGAACAGAGTCCTCAAGAACAGCGAAGCGAAGACTGTGACGAAGGAAAAAGCAGACAATCAAAAAGATTAATGTTGTGCTTACTGCTTACAGTCAAAGAACGGCTACGATTATTCTCGCTTCTGCTAACGAAATTATATCGTATTTTTTCTGTGACACAAACTTATACTTTGGTGTGAAGTTTCCCGAACTTTATTCTAGGTGAATGCAAAAGTTGTTCATATTTTCTGTGAACAATTTGTAAAATATAAAGCATGAAAGTTTTGGGCATTTTTTTCCGCTTTAAATCAACTTCGTTATATGCATATTACTTTGGTTTCAATATTGGTATTATTTTCAAGAGAGTAAAGAAAAATATACGGAACTTTGTATTATTTTCATTCAAAAAAAATTCTATTTTTCCTGTGCGGTCAATGCTGAGACTGCCAAATATCGAAGCGTTACCGTGCGCTCATTTAAAAATAAACGATGCGGCATGCTTCTATATTCAAATATGGATAGAGTGGGGCAAACCGACAACGAACGACAACGAACGCTATGTGCCTCAATTTCTCCGCATTGAACGAAGTGCGAAAGCGAAAGACGAACGCTCGAGCGCGTCTCTATGTTCTCCCATTGTATATAAACGAGCCGAACATTCCACAGTAAACCGTTTCAGTATACGCTCGCCTCTCTGTGAGTTACTACACGTAAACCCTGTGCTGCTACACTCTATCGTGGTTTAAAATCAGTTTCTTTCCCTTTTCGACTGGTTTCGTTTGGTTTTATTCATTTTTATTTCGAAATCAAATAAAATGAAAATCACCAAGCAAAAGGTTTTACAAGGTAAATAAATTGATATTATTTCCGATTGATTTATTATTATTTTTCCCAATGTTAAACGAATATGAAATAGAGAAATTTCATTGAAAAGCAAATGGCGGCGCTACAAAATGGCGATCACTACCGCCCATATAGGGTCGAAAAATTAGAATTTCATAGAATTTAGCTGATTTTTTTAATGATTCGAACCGTACATATGGGAAATATTCGAATCGTACATACCATTTATCGATTTTTTCCCATTTTATTATATTTTCGAAATGCTTCTGCATTTGAATCAAGATAAAAAACCCATTTCACAATGTGAGGCAATCACCACAAGGTGTTCAAATAACCATTATTCAAATGTCAAAACAAATAGTCTTTG
>NW_022595245.1:5766017-5824292 GCF_009176505.1 Sitodiplosis mosellana
AAGAATGTGCCCGGCTAACTCTGATTTCTATGAATAAATTCCTTCTTTAAATTTACATAATTCCTTCGATTCATTGAGATTTAATGTTCCATTTGTTTATTTCTCTGTCCGTTTACTCTCTTTCAGATCTCAAAGCTGTGTTGAGTGCTGCGAATAACGAATTGATCACAATGCCAGCCGATATTTTTCGTCGATTTGGAGAGAATGACGAAAATGAAAATATGGTCTCGAATTTGCCGTTGCTGTTTGCCGGCGGTTATCCAACGTCATTGGACAAGATCAACGAATCACAGTTGGAAAAGTTCATCCCATTTATGGTGCAGTGTTCATTAGGCGATATTCAATCACCCGTGTTGGACAGTAGCTGTGAGCCTGAATGGTGGCCAGAAGATGTATCGTTCACCATACCACTGCGAAAACCGGCCAATTTCACTGACGACTGGCTCACCAAACTGAAGGAAATTGTCGCAATTTGCTATCAATTTCACAAGAGCGTTTTTCTGCTGCGATTCTGTGAAAATCTATCCGCATACACACCGGAAAGTTTGCGATTCATCAACAACTACAACTCGACGACATCACTGTTTGATCGAGTCAGCAACAAGCTACTGGTGACTTTTCGTAATGAAAACATGGTGAGTTAAGTGAATAAACAACGGCATAAGTGGAGAGAGAGAGAGAGAAGTCAGCATAAAATGTAAACACAAATCGAATTTGAATGGCTCTATTCAAATAATAGGTCGTGATAAACTTAATGCTTGTATAAGGCTACTCTTACATCTTCCTTATGGAAATGCCCATTTTATTAACATAAATTCATTGGCAATGATAACGACAAATTTTCATTGAAATTCAATCACTCCATTTATACCTTCGAGTGAAAAATTTTCCCAACCAAAGTGCCGCAAGTTGTGTGGCTGTGTGCAGAGAAATTTCGATTTCGAATTTAACACTTATTGGTTTTTCGCTTCAACAACCACAATCCCACAACTATATATGTATATACATAGAACCCGCGTTATTTAAAAGCCATACGGGCTATGAACCGTACTGCACGAGAAACAAATTGTTTATTGCAAAACATATCTATCTCTCATGCGCTTCATTCGGTTTTTTTCTTATTCTTCCATACAAAATCATAGTATTTATTCTTACACTTCTTCTACTGTTGTTCTTGGTTCTATTTCTGTGCAATCTCGGTAGACATCTATTTACGATTTCGATACCTTTCGAGTATCGGTTGCTATGTATGAGTGTGAGTATATGAATGACGAAGATTCGCACAAAATAGACAACGAAATGTACGATAAACGTAGCTTTTAACGCTTCGATTCCTTCCTTTATTTCCTATACAGAGGCTGCGTATAGAATATAGATTTATGATGATTTTATGAATTTATATAGGGATTTATTCTAGTCAGAACAAAAAATTTTTTTTATCGGTGTTTTGTTATGTGATCCTCGTCATTGGAGACTATTGAAATCACTGGCATTTTTTGAATCTTTTTGTCTTCTTCCTTTCATCACGGGATATGAAAGGAAATAAAAACGGATAAATTAATAAGCCATCATAAAATACATAATTTAATGGGATGAATCTAGAAGTATGAATTGATCATGCAGAATAAAGTGTTTTAATCTCTTTGTTAAAATGATGCCATGCAATTCTTTTTCTACTCAATGAAAATTCATTGAAATTTGTCCTCATCTTAGAAAACCCTCCCATTATCTCGTTTTAAAGAGAAACGACTCCATTTTCAAATGGTATAACCGCTTTTTCAATGCATTCAATGACATGGATACATGGACGTATCCGATTTCAGTTCAACACAACGCTCTCGAAGTACAGTGTTTCATAGGAAAAAAGTGTCGTCAAGTGCACTTATGTTGCGCTCTCGAAACGCGCGTGAAAAGTATAAACTCACAACATAATTTGGTCTTTGTATCTGCGCTCTGTCCACATGTTGGTAAACAACAACGCTGTACGGCATATCCAGAATATAATAATAAAGCAAGAGTCAAGGAGTGTGTTTGAACGTAGTATATCCGAATCTGCTTGGGTTGTGCATGTGTTTATTTACATTTTTAAGTTGCGTAGAAAGCGAACACATCCGAACGCCAGTGACTCAGTGGACACACATAATTTTCCACAAGATCATTCAATTCGGTTTTGTGCGTCGTAAATGTTGGACACATTCTCTCTTTTTGTCGTGATTTTTTGAATGAATTTTTTGTAAAATATTCTTACATACTTGTCAATGTTGATCCTATTTCTAATAACGTTTTGTTTACATTTTTTTTCGTTTTATTCTTCGTTTCGTTGGGTGCAGCAATACGATAATACGCGCATAAACAACAAAAAGACATTGATGCCTCGAATGCAAAACTCACAATCAGGGGAACCTCAACAAATGGTCGAACAGTCATTGTTTGATATTTATCTATGTGATAATTGCGAGGCTGAACTTTACTCTTTGGACGCATACCAAGTAAGTGGACATTATTTGTCATTCAACGGTCGATATCCATTTGAATATTGTTCTAACGAAAATCTGTTTCACTTTTTTTCCTGCAGGAACATGAAAAGATTTGTGCTAGCGATAATATGGCATCCGAATCGGATGACGATGATGTCATATTCTGCGGTGAAGAGGAACCATCAACGCCCGAGGATAAATCAACGCAGCAAAATAGTTTCCTACAACATTTTCAACTGTGCAGCAACATTCCATTGGATGAAAAGAAGCCGTTGATCAAAGCGTTATCACCGCACAAACGAACCTCACAAACCGCATCGTCACTGGGCAGCAATAATAACAACAGCATTTTTAGTAATAAAAATAGTTGTGTGTCGGTTGGGCTGGATATGGATGCGATGACAGATAAAAAAGTGAAACCGAGAGTGCCGCGACGAGCACCGGGTGTAATGGCATTGCTAAAAAGTCAAATACCAATCACATCACCGGCTGGACAGCGGCTTATTGCTCAATCAAATACTCCCATTACCGATGACTATATTCGTGAACGCGTCGAACGATACGAGCGATTTTGTGCGGCACCACCACTCGCTCCAGACGGCAGTAATCGACCAAAGTTTTTGGATAAAAAACCCATGACTTATAACATCAGCACGTTCCGAAGTAATACAAAACATTTTCATTCCTATAAATTCCCACGGCGACAATTATCAACGAAAGCACGCAACGAAGCTGTTGCACAACTGGAACGGATTCAATTGCAACAGACCCGCTGCAAGCCACTGCATATTACGGTACAACGGCTGTCACACAAGGAAATTGAGAATCTTAAAACACAACAGAAGGTGAAACGACGAAAAATCAGTTTTAAACCAGAGGATGTGATTGATATCATTGATTTGTGCTCAGATGCGGAATCGACGACCGATTCTATCGATGAAACTATCGAAGCATCGGAGACGAGTAGTTCATCGACAAGAGTCGGCCGACGAATGCATTACATTCAACCACCAGCCCATAATACACTTCTGTTTGTTGATTGTTCCGTACCTAACGACAGCTTTGCACACAGCGGCGTTGAAAATATCATCGATCCACGGTTACAACTGAACACAACACGATCACCATACGATTCCGCAGCGAATTTATTAGATAGAAAACCGATACTACGTACAAAACTGTACACAGCGACACATCGATCCGTTGACTTCCAGCAAATCCAACAGGATAAAGAGAATCGAATCTTTTCGTATCTCAGCAATCAGTCGAATAATCCGGGATCGGCTGCATTCATCTATGCTGAAGACGATTTGAATATGAACATCGACTCATCGATTGTGCCTGCCTCACTATCATCCAGCAATCTGATTTCCATCGATCTAACACTGTGATAAGATCGATGAATGCCAAATTACAACACGGATTCCGTGCATACAGCACGCAAGTCATTCAACTTCTCCAAGTTGACTCATTCCACAACCGCAATGCAACCCATTCACACACACACTCACACTAACCCGCACGCAGGAATTTCAATACCACTGCGATAGCCAGGTCCAATAATACGTTATGTCAGTATACGTGTATCAAGTGTACAAGTTAATTTGTTTGTTGTTAATATGATATGTACATTAAAATGATCCTATCACACACAAACAAACAAACAAAACAAAAAACATTAATATTTTCTGTATAAGATTTAGCCGCGACCTATCCCAAGCACCCTAGATTATGTATGGTTAAAAATTACGATATAGTTAGGCTAGACGCTAAAACCGAATCATAAGACTAGCTCAAAACAAATATAATTTAATGAAAAAGAAAAAAAACGCTATTTTAAGCATTAGGAGTATATTTCTCTTTCTTTCATTTTTCACACATCAACTCGACAAATTCAGATTTAATCGATTTAGTACAGATTGTTTTCTTTTTTTTTACATTTTTGAATCGATTATTTTGTATAATAAGGCAGAATATCAAAAATCGGTATAAATTTTATTTATCGATTTGATTTACTATAAAATCAGTTAAAAAACAATTTCCGAATTGAATTATCGAGTTTCGATATTTTGAAACAAAAAACACAATTTTTGTTTTGAACATTTTGATGTTTTTCACTACATCTGCCGATTCTAAATGGACATCAAAAGATGTTCTCAATGTAAAATTAACACTCTGTTGTCATTGAATAATGAATTTTGATTCGAAAAATCAATTAGATTTATTTCGATTTTTATTTTCAATAAAACCAAAAGCTTTATTTTCTCGAATAAGAACAAGAAACAATCGATAAATCGATCGAGTTAAAACTGTAAATTAGCATTCATTTTCAAATTCATTCTCTTTCGTTGTTATTTGTTAGATTTTGAGTTTTTTTTCCACCTTCCCCGGAAACATTTCATCTCAGATTGAGTTTGTTTTGCGCTACTAGACTGAAAATTCTATCGGCTTTCTCGCGTTTGAATCGAAACGGTTGAAGTAAAAACAGAAAAAAAAAATATATATATCAATTCATTTTAGAATTAGTTTAAAGCCTTTAAATAAAAAAGAAAATCAACCACTTATTATTTAACAATTCAATATTACGTTGTTTGATGAATTCTTTCTAATCATACAATTTTAATTTAAAAACAACAAGTTATTTGTAATAAAATTGTGAAAATTCAAAAAAAAAATCGACTTATTCAAGTATAAATATTGAAATACAATAAACAAATCTTGAAATGGAAATACGATTGTGATTGATTTGAGTACAACTAATTTGTTTTAGCTACAGTGATTAAGGTTGTTTGCTTCTTAACGAGGTAAGAACCGCCACCAGTCTTGAGTAATCTGCCGCGAACAAACATGTGATTATGCGATTAAAGCTAGGATTTTTTCGACAACAACATCGACGTCATGTGTTCCATCGTTTTCGATGGCTAAGTCCCATTGTGTAACATCGTCCAGATCACATTCCGATTGAACATCATCGACACCACTTTCAAACACCCATCCACGATTTCTGCGTACATCTTCGCTTGCATTAATTCGCACGGTTTTGATATTGTATCCATGACTGCGAAAGAATTCGATATCGGTTTTTCGCCGAATATCACTGACAATAACAATTGACTTGGAACCTGTTGACAATACACTGTTAATACTTTACGTTTCATGAGTGGGAGAAATTCGAAAGTGGCACATACTTTTCTCAATAGATGCTTTACAAAAGAATCCCGGATCACGTTGACGAACGCTATCGCTCCAAACAATCATTTCTTTGCGGTATTTTTCTTTGTATGGCCCATCGCTTAACAATTCCGTTAGATCCAATCGTTTTTCCTTGGCCCAATGCAACTTTATCGGTTCAGATATGCGAATTATTTCTGCTTTCTCTTCACCTATTCTGAAAATATATTCATTGAAATGTGTAAGTATTATCTATTTGACACAACGATAACTATCTTACAATAAACAAAACACTCACCTCGATAGTATCCGAGCTGATAGGTAGTCTTTGCCACATTTTCGCTTGCCACTTATCAATAAAATAGCTTCTGGTTGAACTGACATAATTCTGTAATTTTCAATGGGAGAATACAAATTTTTATTTGATAAAATATGAACTGATGTTCAGTAAATGCCCCCATTTACTTATCTCAAAAGTGAAATCTACAACATTTGAATAGAATGAATGGGAAGCAATGGAATGGAACACATTTATTCAATGTTGTGCTATTCAATGACAATCGATCAATTACCAAACGACCACTTTTGTAAATATTTGTCAAAAGTTGAATATAGGCAATGCTTACGATGGATTATACCTATTTTGGAAAAGAAACTCAAACCTAATGAAATAGAATCAACGGAATCTTTCGTCTAGACTATGTTTGTAAATGAACTGAATGATAGTTAGTCGTTGACAGCTTCGATGTGTCTATGTATTGACGTTTCATATTTGTTATGGAGAGACATCTGCAGCACGATACGTTTTTGTGGCGCAATTTTCAAGTTTTATGTCAGTTGATTTGCTTTCTGAATACTGCAGTATACTCAACATGGTGTGATTGCGGAGAAAAAACGTAAGGCCACATTTTGATAAAGATTGATATTGAACGAAATTGTTTTTTCAATAAAAAAATATATGCAAAATTGAAACAATTATGCCAAAAAATGATCGAAAGAACCTATGAGACTGGTTTAGATGCTTGAATCATGTCAAATTTTAAGCTTAAGCGGTCACCATCGATTCTTGTCAAGAGTTTCGATTAATTTTCTTGCCAATGAGTTTAAGTTGAGACTAGTCTCGAGAAATTTTAGCGCATGGTTCATACCTTCACCTTATTCACCCTTTGATGCATGGATTCTTTTCAATAAATTCCAGGTCATCCAATGTTGAATCTCAAAAATCATCGATCCCAGCTCGAATTTGCCTCTGTCAATAGCTTTAGCAGAAGAAATAAATCGAAGAATGATCCCTTTCCTGAAAATTTTGTCTATTTTTTTCGAATGAAACACCCTCAGTTTATAAAAATGACAACAAAATATATTCTGAGATTTTTTTTTTATAACGTATAATATAATGTAATTTCAATTTCTTTTTCGATTTGCTTTTAGCTTTTCAGAAAAATGGGCTTTATTTATTCCTCACTTCGCTCTTTATTTTAATAATCAGACTTTTATTCATCTTAAAAAATCTTAATTTATCGAGTTGTATTGAAACCTTATCAAATTACTATTGAGATTTTGCTTCTAAGCGCTAATTATGTATTATCATTTGGTATTTTCTTGAGCTGTGGCTTGCATCATTGCCAATACGTACGGATCAATGGCTGCGGTGACATTTTCATTGGAATGATTTGGTTTGTTAAAGACTCTAGCCGTGTCCAAATCTTGATCGCCGTATGCAATGTGAACGGTTGATATTTTCGGTGCTGTTTTGAATAAATAATGCACGGCACGATGTAAAATGGTATCGTTTGTTGGCTCTTCGCCTCTGGCATCATAATAATAATCGCCTAGAGCTGATAGTATGTCACATAGTGCATCCCATTCTTTGTCATTCATTTTCATGATGAGTTTAATGGCATTTCCATTGACAACGATACGATTACCGCCGTTGCACTGATGCTTGAGTGTTGTTTCGATGTTCAATTGGTTGCTGCGCTCACCATTCGGTAATATCACATTCTTGAAACTCGATAAGACACTTTGAATATCAATGTAATGCAAAAATTCGGTTTGATCGTGGAATAAACTTAATCTAGATGGTCCTGGGATGGATAACGACGCTGCTTGCTCAGGTTGAACCATGCTCGCACTTGTAATTGTCGTTTGATTTATTTGGCTTGACGAGACAACGTCACTGTTCATCACAGGTTGTGTGTTTATGTCAAGAAATAAAGTATTGTCTTCATTTAATAAATTTGCTCTTTCGACACAAGAATCAGTAGTCATACCGTCATTGATGGTCTCATCGGTTGAACTGCTTTCATCGATCGTATAGTTTCTGGAAGTGTCTGGCGATGATTGCGATTCTTCGATTTGTGCTGGTCGATTGTTTGTTGCTTGATTTTGTGTCGCTTCTGAGCGATCACGCACATGGAAATCTAATGGTCGATAATTGTACTTTGGCACTGGAATGTTTTTGAGTGGATCTTCTTCTTTGGACGTTCTACGCTTCTTGGTGACTGCACCAGTCTGTGCTGGCGCTTGTTGTAGGCGTTTAGATGCAAACGCTCGCGGTGGCGCATCATTTCTTGGCACTTGAAAATCTGCATTTCCAATTTGTGAAATGTGAATCGATTCATCTGTGGAAGGTCAATGAACGAGTGAATGAATTAATCAAGTCAATGGGCAAGTGAATAAAGGATAATTTGAAAATCGGTTTCTTACCACTATCTTCAATCGTTGGCGGATCTTCCAGTATTCGGATTAGCTCTTGTCTGTCCTCTTCAATTGACTTGCCACTAATCTGTTGTGTGGCTTCGGCATTAGCCTCTGCATTAGCATCTTCAACGGCTGCTCCATTAGCATCGCCAAGGGCTAATTCATCAATTTCATCTTTGACCTCGTTAGCCTGTTCGTTGGCCTGTTCGTCGTCCTGTTCACTGGCGCGCTGCTAGAATTCAAGATGAAATCGTTAGTTTCAATCAATGTTTTGGCCATTTTTCTACTAAAAAGAATGAAAACTTCCATCCACTTACCAGATTTTCTGTTTGCGTATGCACTATAACTAACGAATGGCGTTCATTTGAGCTTTGTCTCATTTCATCGTATCCATCAATTTGTATGAATTGTTCTTGAGTGCTAAGAAGGTCTGAAATTTCAATGATTTGTTCTGGCACATACACATATTCGACATCCGAATCATCTCCCAAGTGATATGACAGCTCTTCTACTTTTACCATCACGTTTGTGTTTTGAAGTTGACTGATTGGAGTGATACGAAATTGTGAATTACCAACTGATTGAGATGCGTAGACGGTTTCTTGTTCTTCTTCGACTTCGACTTCATTTGACACAACGCGAGTCGAAGAAAGAATCGGATCTTCATCTGAAAGAAGAAGAAAAACAATTGAATTAGCTCATTTCAAATGCCTCTGCTATCCAAATGTCTTGGTTTCATATCGTACCACTGATATTTTCTACTTCAATTGGATTCAATTGCTCTGTTTGTTGTACGGGACTGCGCAACATGAGCTCTGACATTTTAACTTGCTCAACGGACATGATCTGTTGAGATTGTGGCGCTGCCTCTTGGCCGGATGCAGTCACATTTCCAGAGGACGTCGACTGTGTTCCATCGCCTTGCATGCTTCGATCATTATCCATCGAAGCGTCTTGTGAGCTGGAAACTTCACTCGAGTCACTTGACTCTATCTCATTTTGAGCATGAACAATTTCAGGTTCGGTAGGTTGGTGAATTGCTAACGAAGCCAGTCTTGATTTCAGTGCTTGGACTTCTTCGATTTCACGAAATTCATCGTCGTATTGAACAGCCGCATCTTGAACTTTTGGTTGATCGACGGTTTGGATCGATTTGTCCACAAATGTCTTATTTCGTCGACAATCGCATACTTTGAACTTGAGATTTTTCAGTGAATTTACATGCCATTTACGGTGAACCTTCCTCAATTCATCGTATTTCTTCAAACCAAATTCGAGATGGGCTGACGTGAATTCTTTCTTTCCTTCGAACTGTTCGTCGAAATCTTGTTCAACTAGTTGCGCAATGTTTGTTTCACGAACAAATGCATCAAAATCCATTGCGATGACTTCTTTTTGAAACTCACTCGGTTCATTGTTATCATTCCGACGACTTAAGCTGCTGCTTGAGCTGGTTCTAGGTAATCTAGACTGATTGGCATTCAAGCTATTCGTCGGTTGTTGTTCATTGAGACGTAGTTCATCGGGAATTCCCGTGCACTTGCATTCGATGTACTTCAAATTTCTGATCGCATTGCGCAGCCAATTGCTTGTTTGCATTCGAAAATCAAAGTAATACTTGAGTTTGATGTCCATGTCTTCTTCTGGAATATCGTTCACTCCTTGAAAATGGGCATTTTTAATGATCTCTTTGATGTTTGTTCTGGTCAAAAATTCATCGTAGCTCATCGCTTGAATCGCACGTTGAAAATCACTTGGCTGGATCATAAGTTGTTCTCTTTCTCGATCTTCGGCATTTAACTCTCTCGGTTTTTGCTTGATCTACAGAGGGAAATTCAATTTTATTCGATTTGAACATGAAATCATTGCAATATGTCAATCTTACCAATCGTGATTCCGATGATGTTTGTGTTGACCCACTTGTCGGTATGATTTCGTCAATCGCTTCTAAGCTTGTCTGGAAATCGGAATGGAACATGTCAATGATTTGAAATGAGGAATTCACATTCGATCCAACTCTTACCTGGTTTTTTTGCGCATTTGTCAATTCGCCAGAAATTGACGCGGCCTCTTCGGTTGGACGTTCAACGTTATAATCATTTTCATCGTTTTCAGCATGTACCACTGCGCTGACCACTTCTTTCGACTTTGAAACCATATTTATGTTTTCCGTTGGCAGTTCATTCGTTTGCTTCCGTACAATAGCCCCAAAAAGCTGTGTTCTTGGCCGCTTTGCGAGCCTTGATTGACCTGCGTCTTCGCTGGCCTTCTGCATTGGGCTGATGGATTGCATCCAGTTGGGACGTACGCTTTGAACCATCTTTCTCTTGCCCGACGCATTTGTGTCTGGAGAAGAGGCACTTTCATTTCGTTTTGGGGAACGCTTACCATCTGCATGATTCGAGTCGCTCTGAAATTTAATTATTTTATTAGTTTCAAGGATAAGACGTCCAAATAATGCCAATTTTGTCGTGAATACCTGGCGTTTTCTCAAATTCCGAGTGGTGGGCGTCTGGTTGTTATCAGCGTTTTCCTTGTTTTGAGCTGTTTTCTGTGGACTTCTCACGATTTCCACCGTCTTCGGCGTAGTGGTAGTTGAATCAGCCTGCTTCGATGTGCTTGGAATCGGATTAGCGCTCTTCAAACTCTTGTCAATGTTTGCTTGCTTCGATTTGGTCGCAACCTGATCCGCTTGTTTTGAATTGCTTGTGGATACCGGGCTTCTTCTCATATATCGAGTGATGCGCGCCTGATTTCCATTTGTGTTTTTCTTTTTTTGAGCGGTTTTCTGTGGACTTTTCTCGATTTCTGCCGTCTCAAGCGTACTGGTAGTTGGACCAGCCTGCTTCGATGTGCTTGGAATCGGATTAACACTGTTTGACCTCTTGGTAACATTTGCCTGCTTCGATTTGGTCGCAACCTGATCCGCTTGCTTCGATGTGCTCGGAACTGGTTCTGATCCTTTCGATTTGTCGCTTTTTTCGACCGATTCCGTTGGATTGTCTTTTCCAGTTGCTTCGGTATCGTTGGTTTGGTTTTCGTTGAACTTGAGTTTCTTCATAAATGGACGCCAACCGGTAACCACATGAAGGTGAGGGTGTAGTCCTTGAACGTACTTGTTCACTAGATCCAAATCTTGCTTAGCTTTCACTGCCTCTTTGTGCATCAGCTTTTTAGCATTTGTGTTTTCGACAAACACATGCAGTGGCAGGTAAATGAACTGTTTCTGGTGGTCAGTGGCATCATCATGAACTTTTTCTTGTTCGTTCTTTTTCAAAGACCAAATTGACGCATGCCTACGTTGAAAAATGGTTAAAAATTAACTAAATAGTCTAAACAAACTTCCTCTGTTCATTCCTCAATTCCAATGCAATTGTTTAATGACATACGTTTTAGGTTTACTTGGCCAATTGAAATCGAGCTGTTCGAGTATCGTCCCCTTCCAATCATCCAGCGTGGACATGTGCTTGTGATGTTTCTCTGCGGTTTTGTTGATGTGAATAACTGGTGGCAGTTTGTTGTCGTGTTTTTTCTTATATTCGGCTGTGATTAACTGCTCAATATTTGTAACTTCCCGAAACACATTCAATGGAAGGTATTTGAAAAGACGGCGAAAGTCGGCCGGCTCGAATACAAGCGTTGATTTCTTCGACCGTTTTGATTCTGTCGATTTTTCAGCCATTCTGATGGCTATATGACCAAAATGAGAAAAAAAAACACATTTTTGCCTAGTTAGGAACCACAAAATGATTTATTCTTCCGCACGATGTAATTACATTGCATTGCGGTACACAAATGCATGCCAATGGGCAGATTCGATACGACCTAACACAATTTGTGAGTCACACATTGACATTTTGACCACTGGAATTGCGAACAAAATCGACGATTGACGGACGAAATTTGAATAAAATGACTTTTTATCGACAAAAAAGCAAATTTCCCCACACCGTAGAAATGCATGCAAAAATGATAAAATTGAATGTTACTTACTTGTAAACCATATGCAAATTGCATGAACTATTTCAGGTTGATTATTAGAACACAAATTATTTGAAAAAATTGCGTTGACACACGCACAATTTCACAATTTCGGTGAATTTCGTGTGTTTGGAACAGTATTCAGTGCTTTGTTTATTTGATCTGTCACGACGGAATAGAAAAGGCGCAAATCGTTGACAGTTCATTGCGTTGAGTGGAAGACGAAGAATATGGCGAAGACAACGCCATCTCTCGACTTTTCACTTGCACTCACTTCGAAATCGCGCATTTTCCATTGAATTTACTGTGTTTTTTTGTCTTTATTTTATTTATTTTCGTTGAATCATGTTTTTCTTTCATTTGTTCATTTTATTCAATCATTTTTTATCAAACTATTTCAACGGGAAAGAAATTTGAAATACATGAATTTAGGTATTTTGATATCAAAATTTAACGGATTTTTTTCAATGTAATAAAAAAACTAGTACTAGCTACCAGCGTCTATTGAATATGTTGTGTTATTCGGCCAAACGTGGCATTTTGAACGAATTCTGATCCATTGATGAATGAAAATTTAACAAAATTGCTTCGTAACATTTCTTTCTTATTCTAATTACGCCGAGCCATCGCCATGCAAAGATCAACTTTGCGATTCAAATCTGATGTAGGCGCTCGTAGCGATTCAAAATGTTGACCAATTTCGCGTAAAATCGAGCGAACTGCACTTTTCCTTGGAGTTTTCTTATGCTGCGAATGAAATGACAAAGATTTTAGCGCAGATTCGTCTTCGAATTTGAATGAGTGGAACTTACTTTCAGATGTTTCGAACGATTTTCTGCTCTGGCTGTCTGATTTACATTCACATTTTCAATTCCAACAGCTGTAGCATCGCGCACATTCTGTGTTGAATTGCTATTCTCAATCGCGACGGTGATGGCATCGTTGTTGGCCACCGATTGAGACAGTGGTTGCGTGGCTACTTCTGATGCCTTTGGGCTCGAATCAGCTCTGCCTTTCGTTAGTGATTCTGTATCCGGCGCAACTTGTGATAGGTGATTATCCTTCTCAGTTTCATTCACTGTGACATCGTCTATCGAACAGATTTCTTTTCATTGACATTTGCGTGATTCAGAAAAGGTTTCATTCGATTCAATTACCTGTGACGTTTGCACCATCGTGATCTTGATTCCGTCGCTCTGGCGACTGTAGTCCGGCCGATTGGAGCAGTGGTTGCGTGGCAACTTCTGATGCCTCTGGGCTTGAATCAGCTGGGCTTTCCGTTGGTGTTTCCACGCGAGGTGCGACTTGTGATGGCTGATTATCCTCCTCAGCTTCATTTACATTGAACACATCATCTATCGAACGTACCATTCAATGAAATATGCATATTTTATAAATTTGCTTATTCAATTTCATTACCTGTGACGCACGCACTATCATTCTGATCTAGACGCTGCGATTCTGGCACATCATACTGTGTACTGATGATGATTTGTGATTCAGAAATTGCATTGACTGTCGGCAAAGCCATTTTCGATTGACGTAAATGTTGCTCCAATTCATCAGTTTCATACCGATTGAAATCCGATAAGCTGCACTGAATGCCCATATCTTGCACCTCAGCATCATCTGTATGCGTTGCTTTGTCTGCAAATGTTTTCTTCCGCTTGCATTCGCATTCTTTGAATTTGAGATTTTTCAGTGAATTCACGTGCCATTTTTCGTACAAATTCCGAAGCCGATCATATTCTTTCAGACCCCAATCCATGTGTGACGGTTCCATTTCCTTGGTTCCATTGAACTGTCTTGCAAAATCCGTTGCAACCAGCTGTGCTACATTTGTTTTTTCAACAAAATCGTCATAGCTCATTGCAATGATTTCGCGTTGAAAGTCGCTCGGTTCGGGCACAACACGCTTTTTGATTGTCGAACCTTTTTGCACCTAATCCCAATGAGTATATGGACAAAATCAGTTGATTTATTTCAAAATACCCCGAATATGTATCGAATTTATACCAAAACTGCACTCACCATTTTACTGGTCGGTTGACTGGTGCTCATGTTCATGGTGCTCGGCGTGACCGGTTCGACCGAAGATGTTGAGTGCTTCGTGTCGTCGTTGTTCAATTGATGCACATCCTGATGGGCATGTCTGACTGGAATCTTTGAATTCACAGCATTGGCGTGGATTTTTGGTTTCTTATCTGGCACAGAGCCACTTTCATCGGTTTGATTTGAACCTTCCTGAAATTTTTAAGTGTGTTTTGAAAACTTTTACATGAAAATGATTGATTTTTTCTTCCACTCCAAATTTTTTTCCATTTACCTTGCGCTTCCGCGACAATCTTGCGGATTGTGCCTCAAAATCGCTTTCTGTTGATGTTTTGGACAGCATGCCTTTATCATCGTTGGAAACTTCACTAAGAAACTTCAAACCACTTAGAAATTGTGGCCATGATTCAACTTCAGCCAATTGTTTGTGCACTTGAGCTACGTGTCGTTCCAAATTTGCTCCAGCTACGTCGTTTCCTTGACTTTCTTCAAATGCTTGCACCAACTGGTAGATGTTTGTCTCTTTTTGAAGCACATGCAACGGCAAGTAAAGGAATTTCCTTTGACAGTTCGTTGCCTTGTTGTGCACATCGACTCTGTCTTCTTCGGAAAGCGACCATATTGCGGCATTTCTACGAAACAATCGGCATTTTTTGATGCCACGATATAATACATAATGATGGGAATGAATAATCAAACAGGAACAAGTGACTTACATTTTCTTGTTGGTATTCGGCCAAATGAAGTCAAGCTGCTTCAATTCTGAGGCTTCCAAGTCAAAATCCAATTGCAACAGCTTGCTATGATAATCCTCGATTTTTCGATTTATCACAAAATTCGGTGGATGCCTTCCCTTCTGCTGTTTGTGATGGTCAACAGCCAACGATTCCACGTTTGTATGTCGCCGAAAAATGTCAAGCGAAAGATAGATAAACTGGAGTCTGCGATCAGAGTGGAGCTGGCCTGACATCGTGAATGGCTGAAATTCAATGAGAAATCAAAAAATGGATATCATGATGATCAGTGTTGAAATTTGGTTTGAATTTCAATGTAAAATTTGGCGTTTCAATGAATATACTCTGAATTCCTTATTTCCAATTGGAAAACTTACCAAATTTGCACTATTCAATGTGACCTGTTCGAAATGTCATGTGCGATAAAACAAAAACCACGGTTTTAGTCGGTAAAATTTTGACGAATTCGATCAAAATTGATTGAATATGCAACCAGAATGCAATTGAACATGAAAAACAGAACCTTTTGACGACAAAAAAAACAATTTTTCACAAAACACAATTGCACTATACCGTGTGTACGCACATCTCAGTGAGACGAACAAATTCAAGTTTACTGTTAAGCGGCTTTGAAGTAAGTAGCCAAGAACAAACGACGCATTTTTTTGCTTTTGCACAACGTTCTGTGAAATTTCGTGCATATGACGCCATCTGTTGTTTCCCAGTTCAAGCGCATCATTCAAGCTCAAAACATTAAAATTCCGATAAAAATGAAAAAAATTGATTCAAATCCAATTTTTCCTATTCCATTTGCAATGAAGTCTTATTCAATTCAATCAATTCATGATTTTGATGCAAAAAAATACGTTCTTCTGCATAAGACCTGCCATTTAATTTGCCCAACAAAATCGAATCGGTAGAATGAACAACCGCATCAAATGAATCGAACAGTGTACGAAGGAAATGTATAAAACAACGCAAGAGTTGTGTCGATGTGACATTTGTTGTTCATTTAACGCCGCTGACCGAACTGCCAAATTGCTCCAACAAATCGGTCACGTGATCAAAATATGTTATACGTGTCGAGTAGTATTGCCCACACTGACAGAAACCGGTACGTTTTGTTCACTACGATTCGGAATACGTGTGTGTACGGCTCTATACTTTCGATGCATTCGTACAGATTCTCTTTGACATCGAACCAGCAAGCAACGCGAATGTAAAAGTGGTGTTCGAGTTGAATCTTTTTTTTCCTCCTTTTTCTTTCGGCAATAGTCAAAACGACCGAAATACACAAAAAAAATAACTAAAATCGAATAGTTAGCGATTTAAATTCGCTAGTTTGTCCGCAATTTATTTGTAAAAAAAAATTAAGCAAACGTATTAGACAGAAAAAAAAACTCCGACAAAATGGGAAGTAAGTACATTGAATGGGCGACTGAATTGAGAAACTCGACGGAACTTTGAAAAAGAATTAGAAAAAATGTTTGGAAAAATGTTCAAGTGTTGAGATTAAAGTGTTTTTACTGTGAAAAAGTATGCCAAAAATGTGAGAATGGAAATTTTCTTTCATTCTCTTCCATCACATTCCTCGGTTGAAAGTATGTGCGTAAATAGGCCAAATTGGAAGACGACTAACACTGCTTACGTATACAAAACCACGGTCCAACTTTGAATTACACTATCACCTGTAGCAGAACTATTTCAACGCGATGAATATCAATTTATTGATGTCGAATCAAAATCGATCGCATTTGAACATTTTCCAACATTTATTTGCCTCACATTTTTTCAATCATTTTTTGTTGGAAATTTCAGTTTTTTTTTTGTCGACCAAAAATCGTTGTACTAATGATAGAATTACAATTTGAATTACAGTTAAATTTTTGGAAGTAATTAAGCCATTCTGCAGTATTCTGCCTGAAATTGCAAAACCAGAGCGAAAGGTATGTATAAATATAGCTAAATTAACGACTATCAGACCAAGTGAGATAAGAAGAGTAACCAAAGTAAAGTGATTGTGTTGAATTGAATCCATTGGACGTGTTATAATCTACATAAAATATTTACCTTCGTTTAATCTAACGCTTCGTATAAAGAGCCCAAAATTGCATAAATGTGTAAAATGCAAGCGAAAAAAAAATCTGCACAATAATTCGGTTTTGTCATAGTGAATGGAAAGTGAAAGGTGAATTGTAACGTGGATGTAGTTGATGTGATGTTGTTGTTGATTTTCCTTCTTTTAGCAATCACCGACCACTTCAAAAAATATCGGAATAAATAAAAACTAATCATTCATTTTTTCCGTCTTTTACAGATTCAATTCCGAGAAAAGGTGCTATGGACGGCCATAACACTGTTCATTTTCTTGGTATGCTGTCAGATTCCGTTGTTTGGAATCATGAGCTCCGATTCGGCCGATCCATTCTACTGGATTCGTGTCATTTTGGCATCGAACAGAGGTACACTCATGGAATTGGGTATTTCACCAATTGTCACATCCGGTTTGATTATGCAATTGTTGGCCGGAGCGAAAATCATTGAAGTCGGTGACACACCAAAGGATCGTGCATTGTTCAATGGTGCTCAAAAATTGTTCGGTATTGTCATTACCGTCGGTCAAGCCATTGTTTATGTAATGACTGGCATGTATGGTGATCCATCGGAAATTGGAGCCGGTGTCTGCTTGTTGATCATTATCCAATTGTTCGTTGCCGGTTTGATTGTGTTGCTTTTGGATGAACTTTTGCAAAAGGGCTACGGTTTGGGATCGGGTATTTCACTTTTTATCGCAACAAACATTTGCGAAACCATTGTATGGAAGGCATTCTCACCGGCCACCGTTAACACTGGCCGTGGTACAGAATTCGAAGGTGCCGTGATTGCATTGTTCCACTTGTTGGCCACACGTCAAGACAAAGTGCGTGGTTTGCGCGAAGCTTTCTATCGTCAAAACTTGCCAAATTTGATGAACCTCTTGGCTACCGTGCTCGTTTTTGCCGTGGTCATATACTTCCAAGGATTCCGTGTTGATGTACCAATCAAATCAGCACGTTACCGTGGCCAATACAGCAGCTATCCAATCAAATTGTTCTACACATCAAACATCCCAATTATCTTGCAATCGGCCCTTGTCTCGAATTTGTACGTCATTTCGCAAATGTTGGCCGTGAAATTCCACGGTAACTTTTTGATCAACTTGCTCGGTGTTTGGGCTGATGTTGGTGGTGGCGGTCCAGCCCGTTCATACCCAATTGGTGGTCTCTGCTACTATTTGTCACCACCAGAAAGTGTTGGACACATTTTGCAAGATCCAATCCACGCTATGTTGTACATCGTCTTCATGTTGGGCTCATGCGCTTTCTTCTCAAAGACATGGATCGATGTGTCAGGCAGCTCAGCTAAAGATGTAAGTATTTTTCACATTTTTATGAAGAAAAAAAACTCTCAAATTTTTTCCCAATTGAATACTAATCAAATTGTCATCCATTCTACTCCACTCAGGTTGCCAAACAATTGAAGGAACAACACATGGTTATGCGTGGTCACCGTGAAAACTCAATGATCCACGAATTGAACCGATACATCCCAACTGCTGCTGCCTTCGGTGGTTTGTGCATCGGTGCATTGTCCGTGTTGGCCGATTTTTTGGGAGCCATCGGTTCGGGAACCGGTATCTTGTTAGCCGTCACCATTATTTACCAATACTTTGAAATCTTTGTCAAAGAACAATCGGAGATGGGTGGCATGAGCACACTTCTATTCTAAAGCAATTGTCATCTTTAAAATAGAAGTAAGCGTATGTAGAACATTAAAACAACAACAGCATCAAATGATGAGGAAATTTGATTTGAGGAAGGAAATAACAATAATATGGAATGATAACGAAGAGTTAAACAGATTTACAATACTGGGAGCTAAACGAATATCACAATTCAAATTCATCAAACAAACAACCACACACACGCGCATTTGACATTTCCGTCAACTCAACTCATTAGAAAGTACCATCAATTTATTATAATTTAAAGAGTAAATCATTTTTTTAATTAATGTGTAAAATGTGTACAACTGTAAGAAGTGTTCAAGCGTAATGAAAAAAAATGAAATCATTTAGGCGAATAAATGTTGATTAAAAACCGATTGTACTGAAATAAAACCAAACAGTTCTTTTGAATTGAACGAGTGTCGAGTGTGCGAATGGGTTCAGAGTTGAATATATTTCGTTTGGATTTTTTTCCAGCAAACAAACAACACCTTGCTGTTTTGTTGCTCTCTTTTTATCGCTTCTGACAACGAATTTCATTCAACTTTTCATTTGATTGCCCAAAATGTTCGATACATCCAGAGATTTCTGCAATTTTCTTTCACCCTAGGCTAAGAGAATTAAGAATGAAAACCTCAAAAAATGTACTATAAAGACAAGCTATTTTCTAATTTATATTAAAATCTGAAATATTTTCAACAAAAATGAAACAGTGAATGCGGCTTTTTCTTTACATTTCTACTTTGTTATGATTTTCTAGTTCATTTTTTTTAGGTAAACAAATGCAATTCGCAGAAGAAATTTGGATTGGCATTGGACTGTTGTCGATTTTGATGATTAAAAAATCGTCTGGAACCAGACTGGATAAATGTTCGGTATTAAAATACCATTTGCCGAGACACATTACGGCTAATTTATCAGCTAATCACCATCGTCGGACGATTTACGAAGATTTATAATCATCATAGTCATAATGGGTAGGTGTAATTTTTTACATCCTAATGAGATTCTCTGGTTATTATCATTTGGTCAACAGATTTGTATCTGCAATTGCTTATTTTGTCTGAGTCGTGAGACGCATTTCAAGTTCATTATCATATATATTATAAGACTGTTGGCAATACGTGGATGACAACTGGAAAAGCAAAACAACGTAAAACCGCATCAACGCTGGCAACACCATTTGAAGCTGTCAAGACAGCCGCTTGTCAAAAATTGGCTTTGCCTTATTTTTGTTATACATATAACCATCAATCAAAATTGGTGCTGAATGCTGTTCCCAATATTGATTCCATAAACAATTGGATGTATTTTTCCTTGCTATTGTGCAAAACTGAGTGAATAGCCGGCCATTTAAAGGAAAGTGGAGCTGTTCAAAGAATTTCTATATATAATATATATTGCAGAGTAAAATTTACGAAAATTCGGCCCGAAGTGAGAAAAACGAGAAAGAGTGGAACAGTGGATATGGATTCGGAAGAGAGTGGCACAACGAAGCGGGGTCGTGGAAGAGGTCGTACTGCGAGAGGCCGTGGCACGTCAACTCGAGCTAGAGGAAGAGGTCGTGGCAGAGGCCGAAAGGCTAAAGTGATTGAATCGGACGAAGAAGCATCATCTGAACAACCAGAGACTGAAGATGCTGATGTATCAATCGAAGAGAAACCACAAGAACCAGAGCCAACAGTAGTTGCACCAGCTGACTCAGCAATTGAGGAAAAGGAAAATGAAATCGTCCCACCGAAAAGTAAGTTGATCAACAAACAAACAAATATCGAATTTCTTTGGTTTAATTGGAACTCTTTTTACGATTCAGTTGACATGGAAGCGGACATTTCACAATTGGAAGCGCCCACATTCACAACAATTAGTCGTGGTCCGCCTGAGCCGATGCTTCGATTGAAATGGGATCACAAAGTATCGTTAATCGGTGAAAAAGTACTGAACCCAATGATTCATTGCTGTGATCTGTGCGATAAGCCGATTTTGATTTATGGCCGAATGATACCATGCAAACATGTGTTCTGTTTACGTTGTGCTCGTTCGGAACCATTCAAAGCGTGTCCACGATGCAAAGAGAAGGTATTGCGCGTCGAACAGTCGGGCTTGGGAACAGTTTTTATGTGCACCTACGGTGGAAGTCGTTATGGAAACACCGGCTGCCGACGAACGTATTTATCACAACGTGATTTACAAGCACACATCAACCACAGACACATTACGCCCGATGGTAAGGGTGACGGTAGTAAAACATCGCAAAGAAAGGGATCTATTTCAAGTGATTCCATTCCGCAATCACCATATGGACAACAAGCCGTATCGAGCCCATTGAATTTAAGCCAGTCTGCCACAGCGCATAATCTATCGACAGTCGCCTCATCAACCTCATATTACTCGTCATTCAGCCAGTATGGCTCCATGCAAACACATAACTCACATTATTCAAGCGCGTCACGGAACGTCAATTATGAATCAAGTTCGCATAAATCGAATTTAGATCCACCACGTCGTTAGAGTAGTCTTAAACATGAATCTTTGTGGAAAATTTGGACTTTTATGGATTGAAATTAAGAAATTGTGCGACACAAGCGAAATGATCTTTTATGACTCTGATGAAGTTTTTTTTGTAGCATTGAATTTGAAAAGATTTGAAAATATTCGTAATTAGTTTTGTACAGCACAATTTCACCATTTCCATCTGAAATGGACATGTAACATTTTTTCGAAGACCAGTCAATAAAAATGAACAAAAAGTAACCAATTGTCGTATTTTTTTCATTTTTTTAGATCATCCAAGCATAAAATCTATATGAATACATTTATTTTTGTGTATCACTTGAAAATGCATGCATTGAAGTGACCACACTTTTAAAGCAGCAGTCAAAATGCCTGGGCGCATCTGAAATTAATCTTGAATTGAACAGAAAATAGACGTAGATGATCACTTGATTGACGTGGAAAGATCAATTTTTTCCATATTACGCTGCTATACAATACAAATACGCGGAAAACTATAGAAGTATATGGGTAAACCAAGCAAATTTGTGTAACGGTAATCAAAAAAGAAATTGAACTATACAATTGCAAACAAGAAATGAAAATGTTCGTATTGCCATGATTGATTATATATATTTTTAAAAATGCTATAATTTTTTTTCGTTAAACGTTTTAATAAAAGCCAAATAAGAGAACCAATATCAGGAAGTCGACTGACGGGAAATATCTGATCAATGATTATGAATGAGTTGAAATTTTTTTTAAATTTCAAATTTTACTTCTTGGTTGATTTTGTCCATTACTGCAATCACAGCTTACGATCGATTTTGTTTGTAGTTTGTGAAATATAAACGTGGCCGATGCAAGGACAATTAATGTCATTGCTGTAGAAAATAAGAAGGGAAAGGGACCAAATGCTCCTATCAAACTGTTCGACAACATTCTAAATGCAATGAAAATTCGATATTTGATTAGAACTTGGCATATTAATTGTATCATTATCAACTCAAATTCTAGCATTGGACTGTTTTTGGATTCGCTGGATGACCTACCATGGGATGAGCAAAGCCTTGGTTACTTTTACGAGGCATGCTTCGACATAGTAGTGGGTGAAGCTTATTTGTTTATAAACGGCGCATTTATGCTGCTCTTCATATCAAGATATTTGACAAAGAGGGTGCTTTCTTATGGACATTCCTATGTACACGTACAGCGGTTGGCGCCCTCTTTGGTATATTTTAAGAACTAAGAGAGTTTTCTATCATTGAAAAAAAATACACAAAAATTGAAAATATTAGGCATTTGTTCAATACAGCACAATTTTAACATTTTTACTCCACCTAAAATTGTTAGTATCGATTCGTTACATGCCAAGTTGTTGATAGACCAATGAATAATAAAATCGAATAAAGAGAAACCAATTTGCTTTTTCATTTATGAATATTTTAGTTTATCCAAACATAGAATACAGAATTTATTTGTTTTTTTTTTTAATACAATAATTTGTTCTCGTATGAGAGATAGTATATAATCAATGGAACATTCTGGATTAAGTGTATATGTTATTTTGATGTTCAGCACCAATATACAAATTACTCAACACAAATATGCAACTGAAGTGGATATAATTGATTTTGTCATTTAGCACTACGTGATCGTTTGCAAATTAATCGGACACATTGTTTCGTCCCTTGTTTCGTCTCTTGTATTTTATGTGTTTGTTTTTGTCATATGGAAAATATTGAATCTTCGCGATCGTATTTGATCTAGGCGCTTCTATTGACTGTCATATTTCATACAACTATGTTGTAAATCACTACGTATATTTATTTCTCATTTAGTTTTGTTTTATTGATAATGCAAACGTGTGATAGAGAACCAATAGCTGCGCTACCATCTAGTACCTTTTTTTTACAATATAACAATGAATATCCCTTTGTTTTTGATACTTCTAAGAAGGTTGTTGGTTTTTTTTCTATTCAATTAGAGTAAGATTTAGATAGGAGAATCACTACAAACTCACGGAAGATTCCTGCATTCAATCTATCTATATAGTATTATTATTTGCTATTACATCGTGACCATGGTTTTACTTAACATTTCCTTTCAAAATATGACACAATTGAATTGAACGTCACTACTCATATCAATCTTCCAGCTTCTCAAGATCAACATATGTTCTTTTTTGATAATGAAATTTGTTATATGAATATGAACTTCAAAGTTTTTGTTTTATGATTTCGAGAAAAATAAAAAAATAAAAGTTTTCTTTTTGCCTACAAAATGACTTTTCCAATAAGAATATATATAATGTGTGTAGGTAATGGTTAAAATAAAAATTAGTCTTTCTATAACAATACGATTGAGAGCAAAAAGAAAAAATTGAAAAAAAAACTACAAAAAATATCTTACAGCTGAAAAAAAATATATCGTTAAAAATTCACACATTGTTGTTGTTGTATATAAATAAAATGATTTTGTTTTTCTATATTCAAAATAAAAAATTTCAGTTTTTCGTTCCACTTAAATTCGTTTGAATACATTTTTCAGCGATTGAATCGGAAAAAAAATTAGGAAAAAAATATATTCACAGTGACTGTTGTTTTCTTTCTTTCTTTTTGTTTGATTAGTTCAAAATAATTCTAACAAGTTGCTCTTTTAATTCCTATGGAACTTTAGATTATTTTTTTTGTAAAATCAATGACAATTTTGCTTAACGGCCGAATTGTCAATTGGAGGCTGATTCAAAGTTATGGAAATTTTGCTTCTCTTGTTTACTTCTTTCCTCATCGGGAATTGAGTCTGTTCATCGAACCTTTCCTTTATATTCATTTTAAAAAAAACTAGCACCTCGCACAATTATTCGTTTTTGACTTTTTTTTCGGATTTTCTCCTGAAGAGAAACTGATTGATGAATATAAACGAATCAACACAATATCTGGATATTTGAATATCAAAATCGCTACACGTTGGAATGCATTCGAGCAAATGTCCAAAACCATATGAACTGGCCTCCAAGACGGCAAATAGGATAGCTAATTTTGTTTTTCAATAAATCACACACCGATTGAATCAAAATTCAATTGAATAAAGGTACAATACACAAAATCATTATGTAGTTAGTTGACCCAATTATAATATCTATCACTTCTATCGTTGTTACTGCAAATATCCAAACAATACATTTTTTTAACGGCGTTACAATTCTATATCTGTTTGTCTCTAGACTGTCGATATAATATGCATCAATGTTTCTAGTTTGTTTGTTTTTCTTCAATTAATACCAGTTTGTTACTTATATCCGAAAAAAAGTGTTGTTTAATTAAAATAGTCGGGTAAATGAATGAGAGTAAGCAATGTCTTACTTATGTGTTGTGGCTGCATTTAGATGCTAATTAAGTAGTTACTCTGTACCAGAGGATCCATTAGGATTGGAATATGCGGTGCAACGATGTTGTGCGGCTGAGGCTGAGATTGTTGTTGTGGATTTGATGGTGCGGCCGTTTGTATGGGCCCAGAATGGATACCAGCTGGGCCACTGTGCATCGGTTGGGTGGTCATTGCCGATGTTACGACTGCCGGCACCGAAGACGGTGGCATTGATGTTGTCGATGTGGTTTGATTGCTCACCGTCGCAATGCTCGAGCTGGTTGCTAACTTTGCCTTTGCTTTTGCTTGCATCACTGGAAATTGGTATGCTATTTAATTGTCTATGCAAATTCTTATCGAAGTACCAAAAAATGGCATAAAAAATCTAGTAGAAGGAAGGCTTCTTCTCTTCACATTTTTAATACTCACTAATGCTCTGAACATCCGTGATATTCGGATGTGTCTTCTTAACGTGTCGCAAAAGGTTTCCTTTCCCAATGAATGCTTTGCCACATTGGCTGCAGCCGAATGGCTTCTCTCCGGTGTGCGATCGTCTATGACTCACTAAGTGCCCTTTCGAAATGAAGTCCTTTGGGCAAAGATCGCAACGGAACGGTCGTTCTGCTTTCACACCCTTGTTATGGCTACGTTGATGAAAGAGCAAATTTCCTTTCAGTGGAAATGATTTTCCACATGTTTCACATGCATATGGACGCTCTCCCGTATGGCATCGACTGAAAAAAGGATAAGCAACACATTGTGAGTAGTGTGTCAAAGGGTTTTACTCAATTGGAGCTCTTACACAAACCTCATATGATTGACTAGCGACTCTTTTCTCGAGAACGACTTGTTGCATACCGTACAGATCAACGGATTATCGGGGGAATGATGCTTCAAATGGTTATTTAGGTGCTCTTTGCGTGTGAATGCCTGAAAAACGGAGATAAGATTGAGTCGAATATTTTCAGAATGAGCCAAATATCAATTAGGTGAATGCCAATGTGTGACGTCATTAGCTGCATGTAGCACATTCAACTCTGCGTTTATCACCCACTCACCTTGTCACAATAAACACATTTATGAGGAGATTGACCGGTGTGAATCATCTCATGATTATTCAAATGTTCTCGTCGAGAGAAAATCTTGTTACAAAATTTACACTGAAATGAAAAAAAAAAAATCAAAACGATTAGTCACACTCCAAAATGGAAAACATTATCAATTTAAATTCCGTTTAAATGATACAAGTTTCGATCTTGGCATCAATTGGTTCGTTCATTGTTTACAGTAAACTGCCGACTTTTCACATTATTTTTGCCGATGGAGCTGATGTGTCATGCGAGTCTCACGAATCAGTACGAAAAATGTAGGCAACTGTGCGAGTAACTGTTTCTTTGTAAAAAAAAATTCGATTGACCTAAACTGACTCGCGTTGACTTGTTATGAATACGTTGTGGTAGGACTTGCATTAATTTGTGGGAGTCAGTACTGACTTACGATGACGAAAAACCCTTCGATTTTTGCAATTTAAACAAATCAAAGACACGAAAAGAAAATCATCTTGAGAATGATTATAATTATTTGGATACGACACAGACATTTGCTCGTCGAACGATACGCAGAAAGTCTGTGCAGCAATATTTACATCATATTTTACAGCTTAGTTTGCACAATACACATTTGATAAACTCCATAAACACATGATTCAAGCGTCCAAAACAATTCGCTTCGACTATAAGCGTCATTTTGATTCAGAATACTACCAAGACAACATCAAATCAGTTAAACATTCAGTTAGTTTTTCATTGTCCAACCAACATGGCTGATAATAACGTGGACGAAATTCGCAACGCAATTGCCAAAGGTTATACTGAAATATAGTCGGACAAATATTGTGAATATCTTAATTCGAATAGTTATTCTTTTTCAAATGCAGCCCAATCGTTGTTTCGTGAAATAAACGCAAAATTACCAGCATCGATAGCCGACCTACGAAATTCATCTGGCTTATCAAACTTTCAACGTCGTTTGGCAGAGCCCGAAGTACAGCGATGCCTTACGAACATGAAGAAAAAAGTGGACGGATTGAAAAGCACTGGAAATTCTTTCCCAGCACAAAAATGAACAAAAGCCGATATTAATTGTCAAATGGTCAACTTATTCGGAAAGTTAAAAATTGATTTATTTTTGTGGCTGATTTCAACAACATGAAATAAAATAATTGATTTCAAGCTTTACCAAAGCAAAAACGTATGTGTTTTCATTAATAATATTTTGAAGTTTTTGATTGAAATTAAATCACCTGATAAATAATAGAATTTCGTATCAGTGACACATGATCATTGTTCATCAATCACTGTTTATTGTATTGAAATTTAAGCGAATTGAATTGATTCGATAAAAATGAACAAATCATATGAATGGCAAATGCCGGTCGATCGGCGCAACGAAAGTCTGTTCAATTTACACAATTCTACTGTTATAATACCTGATACGGAGAAATGCCAGTGTGTTTGACTTGATGATTTTTCAAGTGTTCCTTGCGCGAAAAGCTCTTGCTGCAATAGACACATTTATGTAGCGACTGGCCAGTGTGTTGATTTCTGTGATTGTTTAGATGATCTGAGAATGAAACACATTGATAAAGAAATTTAATAAAATCATGTTCACTGTACGTTTGTTAGCCTATTTCCATAAGTAAATCAGATCATACCTTTTCGTGCAAATGCTTTCGGGCAAAATTCGCACTTAAACGGTGTCTCTCCTGCGAAAAAATTTGAATTATGATTAGACATTAGAATGTTTTGGTAAATGAAACAATGTATGTAGACAAAGTCATGTTTGTTGTTGTCATATATACGAACCTGTGTGCTGTCTGGTGTGATTGATGAGATGTTCACGTCTTGTGAATGATTTCATGCAGTAAGAGCCTGCAATGTTGATAAAAATAATTCAACTCACATTAGAGCGTGGTGTAATGGTGTATGAAACACATGCGGCTACATGAATTAAACCGACTTATGTTTCGGATATTCGAACAGGTGAAACGGTTTATTTTTAGCCGGTTGAAGTTATTTTTGGTTTTTCTGCGCTGTATTTTCTTTCACTATATCTTACGATGTTTTTAAGCCAAAAATTCTACTTACATCGATGCGGAGATTCGTTTGTGTGTTGCCTGACATGGTTCAAGAGATGCTCTTTGCGAGTAAATGTTTTGGAGCAGAAATCGCAACGATGTGGTGTCTCTCCAGTATGCCTGTGTGATGAGTTTAAATTATTCATGTGGCCCTCTTCCAATTTTAGCAAAGATATCTTTCGTTCAAAAATTTTCTTTCCAAAATCAGAAAAGGTCATGTCTCATTCTCGTCACTTACCACAAAATATGATTAGTGAAATGTTCCTTGCGGCTGAAGCATTTGCCGCATATTTCACACCGGAACGGGTTTTCATTTGTGTGCGAGCGTTGATGGTTGGCCAAATGTTCTTTAAGTAGAAATTGAAATTAAGATCAGTGTTTTCTGTTGCAAAATATAAATTAAATTTGTCTGTTTGTTCAGGTGTATCCAAGATCGTCTTACGTCTTAGTAGATTTTACTTGTTTTTGTTATGAATCAATTATACAAACAAACAATAAGCCAATTCAAACGCAAAATATGTATCATCTTACCTTTGCGAGTGTATTTCTTGCCACAGACATTGCATGTATGCGGAGTTTCGCCTATTTAATTGCGAAAATTCAATAATTAGTATACTAGAGAAAATCAAAGTTTAGTGCAAATATTTTTTTGCCATAGAAAAAGTAGATTCGTCACTTCACCTGTGTGCCACATATAGTGATTGACGTAATGCTCTTTCCTTGTGAACGATTTTTTGCAAATGTCACATTTGAACGGCGTGTCTCCAGTGTGCCTGGGAAATAAACGAAATTTTAATTAAATTTTTGACCGGCAAATTTGACAAAGTCGAAATCTTACTTCCTGACGTGATTCTGCATATGTTCACGACGAGTAAAACACTTAGCGCAATACTGGCACCTGAAACAAAACAAAGAGAAACACACATTTTAATGATGATAAACCTTTGTACCACATAACGTGATTCAGTCGATTTGTACGTCATTCGGAATACGTAAACAAATATGTACTAAAAATACACCGAAATCCTACCGAAAAGGTGTTTCCCCGCTGTGAGATCGGAAATGATTGTCCAAGTGTTCTTTCCTCCCGAACGTCTTCTGGCAAACCGTACAACCTGCAGAAGATCGATTTCACATTAGCATTTACTCGTTTTACCCCCATTTTTTGTATTCAAAATTCGATTTTTAAACAGAAAAAGACGAAAAATATTCAAATTCACATACCAAATGGCTTATCAGTGGAGTGTCGTTTCATATGCCGTTCCAGACTAGCATCGTTCGCAAACACATTATAACACACATTGCATATGAACATTTTGACTCCTTCGTGGATTTTACCATGTGATGTTAGATCAACGGAAGTTGTGAATGCTTGGCCACATACTTGGCAAATGAATGGCTTACGTTCGTTATGATAGCGACGATGAACTAAAGAAGAGAGATAGGGAAAATAAATCAGAAACGAAAAGAAGTCATTGATGTTCATGTAGCCAACGTTTCCTTACCAATGAATTGGTATTTGAAGGCAAACACTTTTCCACAAATATCGCAAGTGTGCATGCCTGGCGATGGCATTGTCGTTGAATCATCGCTGCCGCCAGCTGTGACGCATGTTGACGTCGTTGAATTGTTTGTAACATTTGATGTGGTGCTGACCGACACTGAATTCGTATTCGAACCGGATGTGTTGATATTCTCGATTTTCGGTATGATCAATGGTGTTGATTGCGACTGTGAATTGGTCGGATTAATCGAGGCCGGTGGAATGGACGTTGACTGTGCATTCGATACCGGTACGGAAGCATTAATTGGTGGAATTGCGAGTGAGTTCGATGTGGGAGGAAATGCATGATCTGATCCAATTTTTCCAAACACTTCGTGATACGTTAAAAACTGATTGATATCCTCGATATTCACGTGCACAATTTGCCCATCCGCGTTACGAACGTCAAACATTTGCGCTGGCGGCAATTTGGTGTCCGATAAAATCTGCGGTTTACCCATTGAATGCGATGGAAAATGATAGAATTTATTATCATTTTCCGTTTTAATCGTCTGCTGGGTGTGCGGATCAATGGCAAACAATTGCTGTGGCGAAAAGAAAAGATTGACATTGTTATTCTGAATGATGAAAACAAGATTGTTAGAAGAATTGCCGAGAAAATGAGAGTAAATTGTGGTCTTACGCTGATCGGATGATGAATCGGGATTGGTAGGCCAGATTGAGCCACATGTTGAGTGATTTGATGCTCTTGGTGATGCGGCATTTGCTGCGATTGCTTTGACGAATTAGAAAGAGTGGAAATTAGCTCAAAATCGCAGATACCAAGGCTCAGAACACACACCAGAACCCAAAATCTAAGGCGAAGCTTACCATTTGATGCTGCTGCTGCGATAGCATACGCTTTTTCGGATTACCGTCCAATCGGACGTTATTGACCGGTTCAGGTGGCTGCTGATTGATTTGCGAGTGACGTTCTTGCAACTGTTGCGAATTCGGCGGTAACGAAGTGCCGCTATTATTTTGCATGCTATTGTGCTGCTGCTGATTCACCAAATGATGCCCTAAAAATAGAACATAATGTTAAAGGTCAATGAATTCATTAAATCAAGTTCTCGCGGGGTGAAAATCGATAAATTGCATTTTTATGCGAGTTTAACTGTAGTAGCAAAAAAAAATCTTCACAAATCAAACTCGAAAATATCAGCACAAATTGAATTGATTGAAAACAATCGAAACAAAAATTCTTTTAAATGAAATTTGCCTCTAAATGTCTAGCGCTTACCTCCTAAAGTTGGAATCGAAGCCATCTTTTACTGCATTAATTCAATTTCTCTTAAAAACAAGTGACAGTTTCTTATAAAATCGGATGGTGCTCAAAGTTCAACACTTTAAGACCAGTGACTGAAGATAAAAAAATGAATCAAATCAATAAATGTTGTTTATTCAGTTTCACCGAAAAGTGATTTAAATGATAACGAAGGAAAAAAAAATATTACGCACAATTCAGCCGAACAACAAAAAAATGTGTCGTACCTGGGAAGATGTGACAAAAATTCGTCGCGTTTGATTAACAACCTCAAACAAATGTTGCTCGCTACATTTTCTCTCCTTCGTACATTTATTTTATTGCGACGTTTTGACACTGTCTTATTTTACTACGAGTCAAACGAGATGTGTAGTTTTTTTCTGCTGCCGCTATTGCTGCTGCTTGCTGTGTTGTTTTGTTTTGTTTTGTTTTTTTTTTTCTATGCGATAGAATAGAATGGCGCTTTCGATCACATTGTGTTATGTCGATTGCGGCATTTCACACGCAGTAGTTGCTTGTCGTCGTAATTCCAATACGATTCCAATAAGACGATTCAATTATGATCATCTGTCTCTGATTTCTCTGGTCACATTTTATGTTTATAAACACACATACATGCACACGAAAAGCAGCAAATCGCGTTTTTCCCAATATTCTTGCGAGAGAAGGAAAGAAAAGCAATTTTTTCGTTATTTTTTTTTTGTTCACTTGTAATGCGTTGCGATAATGATGGCGCCCGAACACACACACAGAGTGCACAGAGGAAAAATATAATATTTTTTTTGGTCCAAAACAACTGTGTGTATGAAAATATATATGTTATTCTAGTAATTGTTGTTGTTGTTGTTGTTCTATTCAATCTGTGTGTTGGCTATAGCCGACATATAATCGTTTATATCTATATGGGTACTATATATTGTGTGTGACACTCACATATTGTAGCACAAATGAATGGCGAATATGCGAAAATACAATGCAATTTTTCGGATGGTCGAGTAAATGTCGCGATGGAATATCGAATTGCGAAATAGGCAAAAACAGGCGCTAATTACAGATGATCTTTATTTTTTGGTTGTGTTTTCTTTTTATCGGTAACACCAACACTCAAATAAAATCGATTCTATCGAAATTGAACAAACAACCTTTTTTCTCTCTCGCTTGTGTGTGCCTCTAGTCTTCTTATTCTTCTTTTCCTGCAATCAAGTTTCGCGGCGGAATTTTTGCGCGTCGGACAAAATTTCACCAAATTTTTTCTCGTCAATTCCATACACACACCAAATTCACATTAGCTCAATGAAATACAACACCAGCATCTAGTTAAATCACTTAAATTTCAACCGTATCGTTTTACATTTAGTTTATTAATTTTCATCGCCGTATTGATTGAGCAATGGCTCAATGTGAATCAAATTGTGCGAGAGATGAAAAAACATTACAAGGGAAAAGAAGAAGAAGAAGTAGAATAAACTTTTATGTATTATGTCTGCTTCGGTTTTTTTGTTTGGGAGTGTATTTGTGTATGAAGTGCATGTGTATGTGTGACCGATTCGGTTTTTTTCACACAGCCCGACTATTGGAATTGCGGAGGCGAACGATAGAGAGAAAGAGACGCTCTTCATGTGTATTCAGCATTTGTATATGTGTGTTAATGTGCCGCCGTTTGAAAACGCGCTTTACCAGCGCTGTTGTATTGTTTGTTCTATATCATCATCCAACTTGCAATATATGCGGTCACTGACACATACACCAGCATACAATGCACACAATCACACAACCACAAACGCGCACACATACAATGGAATCGCGAATTTTGTGTGTAGACTTTTTCATTTCCCGCATATTTCAATCCTTTTCACCGATTCAACGCATTCCTTGGTGTGTATTCCTTGTTCAACGTCAATATGCCTTTGCAAAATCCTCTCCACTGTCAAAACCTGATACAATTTCTGCCGCACACAGCAAGTGACAGTGTCAAACCGTGGCGGATGCGACCTCTGCATTCATTTGACAGATATTATTCTGTGATAGCGACGACAGTGATTCAAATTTGATTTATTGGGTGATTGTTGTTAGAAAACCATTTTATTAGCTTCTATCATACATGAGAATCAAATGTAATTCTTTGCTTATAAAATATTGTACTGGATGTTACCAATTTTTGTTTCTTTCCTTGTTTTGTTAGTATTTTCGAGATTTGTTTTTTCTTGGTTTTATTCTGAATGATATTGTAATATTCTATAAAAAAAAATCTATGCTCTTAGTTGTCAACTCAGTTTTAGCGGCTTATCCAAACGAAATGTTTGTTGCGAAGCACTGCATTCGATGTGTTTTTTTTTCTAGTGAAGAGGTGAAGCCAATCGACATCCTTGATTGGCCGATTTTTGGTTCTTTTCTAGTCGAAACTCATCCATTTGCTTCTGTAACTGTTCTTGGAGAGCGAGCAACTCACGAGTTCGCTGATAAACTGGGTCCTGAGCACGCATACAAGGATTCCAGCGACAGTAGAGACCTTTCCATAGCCGAATGTGTCGCATACTTGCAATCGGCTTTAATACTCTTTCAATTGAACTGTGACGGCCATACAATGGGTTTCGATATTGATCACTTGATGCATTGGTGAATGACCACAATGATACGGTGTTTTCTTTGAGCTCTGCAAACAAATGAATGAAATTAATAGTAGCAAATTGTCCAAAATTGAAATTTCTATTCAAAACAAAAACTCAATACTCCAAATTCAATGGGTGCTTACTCTCTTGAACACGCTCACGTTCTGTATTGCACAAAAATGTACCAAATCGGCACGAGTACAAGTGATCCAAAATGGTGATAAGAAAATGTTCGTTGAATTCAAACGCATGCGGATATTGCTTCATCACCTGCCACACACAGTCGATAAATTGCAAAAAGACTGGAGATCGATCGGCATCGGAATGGTGATTGTCACCATGACCGATTCGTTGTTGGAACTTATGACCAAATGAAAGCCACTCTTTTTCGATAAGAACTTCAAATCCCTTAATGGTTCGATAGTATGGGTCAAGCAAAAGCATTGCCAATGCTGAGAGCTGTGATGTTCGATCCCATCCGTCAGAGCAATGGATAACCACTGATGTGCTCATATTTTCGATCTGCAAGATCAAGAAATGCATTAACATTTGAAAATCAAAGACCGTATTCTTGTCTGAAAAAGTATTACCTTATCTACAATTCGTACGGCACCCGCCAGGATGCATTTGATGTGTTTCAACCACAATGTACTATCAACAGCCGATAGCCACTTTTGATCATCGTTCGCTGGGAAACAAATCTCTTTCAATTTTCGCAAACTCTCGCGCATTACGTGAATGTTATGGATATCCAGGAAGATCACTTCGACATTTTGATAGGCATCCTCAGCTTCGTAACTGAAAAAGTCAACGTTTTGCCATTAATTTTCATTTGTCTTTATGGGATTTTTTATTATGATGCACTTAATTTGATAATATTTTATGATGAAAACTTATGTTTCAACACATACCCGCCTCCTTTGGCCTTATTTGCGATAGCATTTGAACTCGGTCGAGCGTCCATAATGGACAATTTATCCGATTCGGCATTTGCTTCCATAATACATGTAAGATAATTCTCATCTTCGGCACTTCGCTTGCCACTCACACCAACCAATGGTTGTGAACATCGTGTGATTGTGGCCAATGTGTTTGGATGAATCCAACTGAGTACCGGCAGACGATTCTTCGATCGAAACATACTTGTTTGTTTCAACAATTCGTCGGATGCGGTTTTTGGAACTGCCCATACAGCTGGGTAGCTATCACATATTTCATAGTTGTCGTTGATTCGCGTGATTCGCCACGTATCGTTATTGGCCATGTTAACACCCTGAAAACAGTCGAAGAGAATTCATAAAATCAGCAATTGATTCAATGTTACAGTCAAGTCATTGAAGCTAAAACAACAAACTACAGCATGTATTGCAACAACACTACTGCTGAACTTCATTGCCTTGACTAAAGAAAACTATTTTGTTTGAGAGAAAAATCAATATTCCTACCAGACGCCTAAGCTCGGCAATCGGTTCATATACATTCCATCCTTCCTCTAGGAATGATTCCTTGTACGAAAACGCAAACAAAATTTTGTTGTACGACAATGGGAATGCGTTGGTTTGCAATTTCTCGAAAACGGTTCGTCGTGAGTGATTCTCTTGTTTGTGTGCGAATCGTAAGTTTCGCATATCTTTGCAAAAGATATCGATTCCATAGGAATTTTCACCGCGTGAACTCACTCCGCCGACTTTTTCAACGCGCGACACAACGCCCAACGGAACATCAACCACGATCATTGGATCTTTTTGTTTTTCATTTATCGGCACCGATCGAAAGTGCAATCGGTAATTGGTAATGGTGAGTGTTCCACGGACTGGGCCATTGTATGGACAAATGTATGTAACATCATTTTTCATGTCTTCCGTCTTTTCACCCGACAACAGCGTGAATAAATTGCTATTCGGTACCTACACACATACACGAAATAATTATAATAATCGCAATGAAAATTATGCATACAAATGAGATGCGATTATTTACTTATACTGATTATGAATTACCATTGTGTCACCACCCTGTTTTGAACTGAGCGACGATGATTTCGAGTCGGAGTCCAATGAATTGGAACTGGCATTTTTCAATGCAGAATTATAGTCCATTTGTATTGGATTTCGTTGCCACACCTCAAATCAGCCGAATCAAATTGAATGGTACACAAAGAAAAAACAAAATGAAAACAAAAACGAAATGAAATTACATTTAGATTAGGCTGTTGTCTTCAACAAACTACTGTCACTGTGTATGCTGTAGTCAATTGATTATTAAGGCCTTTTGATACGGTTGGCAGATTGAAGTGTCAGAAGAGCTGCGCTGGTGGCGCCATCTTATTAATAAGATGGACACATACTTCCGCTACACTTTTTAGATTTAGACGGTGTGTGTTCGTGATAAAACAAATAAATAAGAAAATCGTTCGTTTTCAGCGTTTGCACGAAAAGGTATGACACGGTGATCTGATTTAAATACGCAAATGGGCTTACATTTTGAAACGTATAGTGAACATGATTTTATTAAATTTCAATGTGTTTCATTCATAGATCATCGGAATAACCACATTGGTCAGTCGGTTATCCATTGCGTTTACTGCAGCAAGAGTTTTTCGCCCAAGGAACAATTGAAAAATCATCAAGTCAAACACACTGGCATTTCTCCGTATCAGGTATTATACCAGTAGAATTGTGTAAATTGAACAGACTTTCGTTGCGCCGATCGACCGGCATTTGCCATTCATATGATTTGTTCATTTTTATCGAATCAATTCAATTCGCTTAAATTTCAATACAATAAACAGTGATTGATGAACAATGATCATGTGTCACTGATACGAAATTCTATTATTTATCAGGTGATTTAATTTCAATCAAAAACTTCAGAATATTATTATGAAAACACATATGTTTTTGCTTTTTTAAAGCTTGAAATCAATTAATTTATTTCATGTCGTTGAAATCAGCCACGAAAAGAAATCAATTTTTAACTTTCCGAATAAGTTGACAATTCGACGATTAATATCGGCTTTTGTTCATTTTTGTGCTGGGAAAGAATTTCCAATGCTTTTCAATCCATCCACTCTTTTCTTCATGTTCGTTAAGCGTCGCTTTCTTCAGGCTCTGCCAAACGACGTTGAAAGTTTAATAAGTATTTTTGCGTTTATTTCTCTCTATTAATATTTGTACGGATATTTCAGTATAACCTTTGGCAATTGCGTTGCGAATTTTGTCCACGTTATTATCAGCCATGTTAATTGGACAATGAAAAACCAACTGAATGTTTAACTGATTTGATGTTGTTTGAATAGTATTCTGAATCAAAATGACGCTTATAGTCGAAGCGAATTGTTTTGAACGTTCGATTCATGTGTTTATGGAGTTTATCGAATGTGTATTGTGCAAACTAAGCTGTAAAATATGATATAAATATTGCAGCACAGACTTTCTGCATAACGTTCGACGGGCAAATATATATTTTTTTCAAAACAATTCGCTTAAATTTCAATACGGTAAACAATGAACTAATGATCATGTGTCATAAAACATTGAAGAATGACCAGACGTTCGTTTTGCGTTGGCAAACTAATATTTCATTTCACACTCCAAACAGCGAGGAAAGCACTGTTCAATTAGGTTTCCCGGTATTCCATCACAATGCCACAAGTATCATGGACCAATGCAGAATCTCAAGGCGATCCTAACTTGGTGAGTTCCAAAAGGCCTACATATTTTTTTCATTATAAGAAATAACATACATTTATTCAAACTTTTAGGTGCAAAAGTTCTGGAATATTGTTGTTGATTTTTTGTTCTGTGCCGCCGCCTGTGGTGTCTATGCCGCAGTACAGAACAATTTTCCAAATGATCATTCAACTGATAGAGCATATTGGCCCGTTGTCATTTTTGCTTTCTTTCAAATTTCGATGATAACGTTTCGTGCCTTTCAAGACGATTTCTTGGATGTAAGATTCAATAAATATCCTTCTATCAACTTATGAACTATTTGATTATTCCAATTATTGTTAAATGCCATTTCAGATTTGCAGTACTCTCCCACACATTGTCGCCAAACTTATCTTTTCGGGGCTTATGTGGATGATGTCGGCTAATTGTTGCGTGATTTTTTTCTTACAAACTCCAAGTGCATGCCCAGATGAGTGGGTGATTTGTTACGAAACCGCTTCTAACCTAGCATTGCTGATGTTTGTATGTCTTTTAACTTATTTGGGTTCTACTCTGTGGGCAAGAACTTTGGTGAACATAGAGTAAATTTCGCAGAAAAAGAATGTAATGCAACAAACAATGAAGAATCAATTAAACACACAACATGAAATAATTTGAAAGAAATTTATTTGGATTTTGATTTAAAAACTAAGCACACATAAGACAAATTAAATGCGTAACGGAAAAACGACGCTTATAATGAAATTTCTTTTGCTTTGAGTTCCTGGCACAATTGTGACATCTAGTAGGATTTGTATGCATTCACACAAGGATATGTGTACTATGACAGATGTACTTATACCTATGAACCTGTCAATATATCCTGTGTTCACCATTCAGTTTCATGTTTTCATTGAACCCATAAGAAATCATTCCATAAAAAATGAAAAAAACTACAAACAAATCTTTAAAATTATTTGGGTACAGAATCACTATATCTCTTCTATGGATAATGTTTGTCCTGATGTACGGCAATGGAGCGATAGATTCGAACACTGGAAATTTTCCACTTTCAGTGAAAGTATTGGCGTTTCTTTTGTCTACTACTACATGTAAATCATAAATAAAATCTAAACAAATTCATTATTATTTGTCGTATTGAATGTAACAGTAACCATGATATTGTGTTTTTATTCACAGTGTTTCTTCTAATATCGGCTTGTGTGCTTGTATCAAAAATAAGAGATTGCTCCAAAAAGACATATATTTATATTGCTCTATTCATACTATGCAATATAACTTTTGGTCTAAATTTGATGATTTCGCTCAAGCTGTTCTCATTTTTTTACACTAGTTTATTGGCCCAAGTAACTTATAATCTTTATATCAGTGTATTCATTCTGTACATGGTCATGAACAATTTAAAACATTTGCAACTGATTTACTGGGAAATTCGTGGAGTGAGTTTACATCCAAATCATTTGATGAATAAAAGAAAAACAATTCAAAATGAAGTTTAATAATATAAATTTGTGTAATGAATTTCGCCTATAAATGATGTTGATATTCATTTCAGATCAAAGGAAAATCACTATGGGCCATTGCCACAATGAGATCAATATTGCTAATATCGTTTACTGTCTTTGTGCTCGTAATACCTCTACTTCGTGCATTTATTCCATCCAAAGCGTTAAATGTATTGGTATCATATTATCTGTTAATTATCAGTGCGTGTCTTGAAAATATTTGTTTCTACGCAAATTGTCGAAATTAATTCATATTTACATATTTACTTTAGGTATGATTTTTGCCATGTTTTTACGTGCGGGGAAAGAATCTCTTATAGAGAGTAAAATCACCAACTTTGTTCAGAAAATCATCACCTTCAATGGCAGATGGCCAAGGCTAGAAGCATATGCCATATCAATGATAATATTATACTTATTATCGGAATTTGGTGGAATATGGATATCGAATGTTCAAAAGGATTCGTATAAAAATTATGAAATGGAAAACGAATTATCTTGTATCCTACAAATATTTCTTTTCGTGGCCACCGGTAATATATTTCAATACTGATTTTTTTCCTTTGTGATTCGTCCATATTGATGTTTTTTTTAAAATTAGTTCAAGCTTTCTTTCTGAAATGTCTCATGGATCCTGATGCAAAAATTGATTTCACTACAGTAGAAACCATTCTTCTTGATTCTTGGGGTCTTGGAAAAGATGATGAATCCAAAGAGCAACCAAATGATATCGAATAAGACACATTTTTGGATTTGGATGACTCGAACTAAACTCAATGATTTAAACACAATAAATGACAAATAAATGAATCTATTTTTTGATGAAAAAAATCATTTTCATCATTTTATCCATTGAAGTATCTCTTGTAATATTTACTGTGATTAAATTAAATAGCTAGAATAGTTCTAGGGCACAATGTCCAAGTTTTGGTAAGTCAAAGATGAAGTGGAGGTAATTTCAACATTTTCCGATTTATTTTAACGATCAAGTATTGATAGAAAACTTATACCTTTCTTCTTAATTATTCTCAAGTTTATCTTGTTTTAGATGAAAACAAATGAATATGACAACTTTTTAGAAATAATAACAGGCTCAGTTGTTTGACAAGAAAACATTTAACCCTAAACTGCATAAGCCCGCCTTTTGGCGGGCATCATTTAAACGCCTGTATGATGTGAACCTTACGTCGAATCACATTGCATTAAAGAGATTTTTCATTCGTCAATGTTTTCTCTTGATTTTTGTTTTTGGAACCATTTGTCTATGTAGTGCCGTTGTTAAGTTATAAACAAAAATGTGCAGGAAAACAAAAATTTGACAAAACTAATTACGACCTTTCAAAATTGGACACATTTTTGACGCTTTTAAACAATGGATTTCATTGTTCTCTGATTTATGTCTATCGCATTTCCTGACTAAACCATTAGAAATCTAGGATTATGAATATGTTTTTCGTTATCTATGACCAAAATTTAACCAAGTACCAGTACATCAGTCTTGGGAAAAATTCATGCAGTTGAGGGCTAACATAGCACCGGAGTTTATTCGAGTTTTTTTTTTCTAAATTGTACTAAACTCAATTCCATAACAAACATTTTCTTTTCCAATTATTCCCGTGATAAATGTTCCCACGACAAAATTCGTTTTGATTTTTACTAGCAACGATCATTGATTGCTAAATGCCATTTTGTATTTATTTGTTTTGTTTGCTTCGACTTCGTTTGCGTCAATTGATAATGTATATAATATGAATCGATCTTCCAAAGTTTGGTAAATGTAATCCGTTTATTCAATTACACCGTGTTCTAATACATAATTAGTAATAATTGAATATTAAGTTTTTGCAATGCACTGTCCACATTCTCATCAAATACATTTTTATGGTGCTAATGTGGTTGTTATAGAGCAGTCGCTGTTCGATCTAACTTCCAGTGACATCTAGCAGGATTTAAAAACAACTGCGTATCCTTGACACAAGGATATACAAAGGATGTATCCATATGAACGTGTCAAAATATCCTATGAACGTCGTTCAGTTTCGTGTTGACATTACATCTTAAATTGAAATCAAAATACTTTTCGAAACTTCTTGTATAAACCAAAATGAGGAAATACTTTTCGAAACTTCTTGTATAAACCAAAATGAGGAAATTGACCAAAGATGAAGAAGCGGTTGCACATAAATGCTTAGCAATATTTTTATTGCTAATTGCTTTTCTGTTATTTAGCGATGGAGCGATAATATTGAACACTGGAAATTTACCACTTTCATTGAAAGTAGCGGCGTATCTTATGTTCATAATTACAAGTAAGTCGCAATTAGAATCTGAACAAATCATTCGACGCATTGATTGTAAAAATAATCATTCAATTTGTTGTTTTTATATTCACAGTGTTACTCCTAATATTGGCTTGTGAACTTAGGCCAAAAATAAGAGATTATCGCAAAAAGACGTATATTTATATTGCTCTATTCGTACTATGCAATATAACACTTGGTCTCAACTTTATGGTTTTGTTCAAACTTTTGTCATTTTTTCAAACAAGTCGTCTATCCTACGTAATTTACAATCTTTATTTCAGCGCATTTATTCTATACATGACAATGAACATTGTAACTCATTTGCAATTAATTTACTGGGACATTCGTGGGGTGAGTGTGTTTCAAATCTTTGGAAAGAAAAAAGTTCAACAAAATGTAAACTAGTCTAAGCAGTATTATTCATGAGCTTATATTATGATATTCTTTACAGGTTGAAGAAAAATCACTACGCGCCACCGCTACAATGCGATCAATATTGCTTACATCATTTACTACCACTGTGTTTCCAATTATTTTACTTTCTGCATTTATTCCATGCAAAACGTTCAATTTGTTCGCACAACTTCATCTGGTGACTAACAGTATGTGCTCTGAAAATATTTGTTCGTAGACAAATTATCGAATTTAATATTTATCTTTGTATTAATTTTTATAGATGTGTTATTTGGCATGGCTTTGCGTACGGGGAAGGAATCTTCTGTAAAGAACAAAATCACCAACTTTGTCCAGAAAATCATCACATTCAATGGTCGCTGGCCACGTGGTAGTGGATTTTATGCATCTTTGTTAATGCTATGGGTTTTATTGGATCTTTGTCGACTGCCGTTATCGACTTTTTCAGAGCATCTGTTTATTAATGTGTTAATGGAAATAGAATGTCAATATACCTTTCACACATTTCTTCTCGTAGCCACAGGTAGTCAATATCCCAATACCTTTTCTCTCGGTTCAGAATTCTTACGGTTCATACTAATGTAAATTGTTTCAATGTTCAAAATAGCTCAAAGTTACTTCCTGAAAAGTCACATGGATTCTGGTACGTCATTAAGCTCTATAGGTCGGGCTCCTTGGGAACATGGAAACGATGATAAGTCAGAAGAGGAACCAATTGATATCAAATCGGACAATGACCATTGTAATGACCAGCTGGGTTTTGCTTCGATTCAAGATTCAATTGTGGTTGAATCGATAAAAATTCGATGAAAATAAATGAATTTTCTTCATGGAGAACACACGTTATTCTCGTCATTTGATTTGGAGCATCCAGTTTTGGAAGAAAATCAATTGAGAATTAAAACTAATAAAACTAACTAACTCCAATTAAAACCACCAATTGTTATCGTTTATTTCTCAGTTTTGATCATTTATTTCAGTTACAGCCTCAGTTGTTTGACAGAAAAACATGCATAACATCGAAAAAAGAGTTTATTTGATTTTTTCTTCTTCAAGTCGAATTCAACTCAATTCTAAACATAAACAAACATGTTTATTTAATTATTCCCATCATAAATGTTCCTATGACATAATTCATTTTGATTTTTACTGCAATAATACTCATTGCCGTGTCCTACTTTGTATTTGTTGGCTTCAACTACATTTGTGTCACTTTGTCGCAGCCAATGTTCGTATACATAATATGGATCAATTTGCCAAAATTTGTGAAATGAAATCGGTTTATTGTATAATAAAACCTCCTCCGGGTAGTCGATTGGCCGGGCCTACACATATCAAAAGGAGAGAAAAAGAGGATAAAATAGCATATAGCTATCATCAACGATCGTTTCGAATTAACGTCACATTGTGATTGAAACAAAGCCGTACTTGATGAAAACGTGATGAGTGAATTGGTTCGATGCCAATGCGTTGCAGGCAAAGAGCGATAATCATATCATCCGGTGATGACGATGATGGACACCGACAATTTTGAACGAGCTTCTCAATGACGCTCAAACTAAATACGATGCCACCGCCGCCAGTTATGTAATTAAAACCATTCCGAGAGAGCAACTGATAGCCATATCTCTCGCCAAGATAAACATCAGCATTTGCATTGAATCGCTTCAGGTATCCCAGCAATGTTGACACTCTGCATTAACACACATATCCACATACACATACATGCACAGCGAGAGAGAGGAAGAAATACACAAAAAATGAAAATTAATAAATTAATTCAATTGTATGAACTTTAAAAATATTTGTACGATATTTCCAATTGCATTTACCCGAACAATGTGTCGTCATCACTTAAAACTACATATTTGATTGGTTTCAGTTGCTTATTTGCTATTATTTCCTCCCAAACCCGTTGTAAAATGACTAACGTTTTGGCACAATGCCCATGCTCTGTGTTTTCTATATTTGTACTTATTGTTGGTATGTTTGGATCTGTTTTTGTTGGTTGTTTTCAATTTAGTTGTTGATAAAATGAAAGAAAAATTTATCGCAAAATCGATAAAAAATGGTCATTAAAAAATTATTTATTTCGAATCAAAGTTTTGATATAAAAAAAGTTTCTCTCGACTCCAAAGACTATAAAAATATCAATATTGAATCAAGGTAACCGTAATAAATTACCGGCAACATCGCTGTAATAACGAATGTGTTTTACTTCCTTGGCCCATGTTCGTTGAATGACCGGTACGCGATCCTCATGGTTCTTTGACCATGTTTTAATGGCAAAGAATATTTGATTAATTGTCACATCGACCGGAGTCTGAAAATACATAATTCAGTCGCAAAGACCGCATAAAGTCACTGAAAACAATGATGGATCTTATCATTCCTAGCATGCACTAGTTAAATTTATACAATCAATTTAACCGCATTCCATTTTCATTAGGTTGTGAATTAAAGCAATTTTGTTTAAGGCATTCATCCGCAAACAAACACAGCGTCATATGAACAAACTCGCACAAAACGAAGACGCCAATGTAAGGATATTATGTTTCTAATGAAAAACCTCTTGACCGGTATCTCTATTGCGCGAATAGCCACAGGGAAGAGAATTGCTTCTGTTTTGATATCCGTCAGAATGTTTGTGTAGTTTATCAAAGGAATCGACAAACACACAGAAAAATAAACATGGAGACGGAAAATAAATCGGAGAAAAATGCGAAACAAACATTACACAGCAAAAGGTACCACCACGGTCTCAACTTAGAGACACAAACAGAGAGAAAGAGCAAATATAATGATTTGCGCGAATGTTGTCAACAAACTTACTATACTCAGGCTCGGCATAGCAATTTATGGTAGAGTTGCGACATATGAATGCAATATCCAAAGAACAAGAAGAAATGTTTGCAGCCAGAAAGGAAACAGAGAGAAAAGCGCACATTTGAAAAAAATATGTGTTCTCTGGGAAAAAAGGAAACTTTTCCGGTTTTTTTTTCTCTCTCTACTTTGTGAGATTTATCTGCGAGTTAGTGTGCATCTGTGCTATTTTTATGGTATTGCCATTTCAATTACGCTGCAAAGAAGGAGCAAACAAAGTGGAAAAATTGTGAGCGCACAGCCAGTGCACTGGAATAAAAATGTGTATGTGTGGGCGAAAATATGGTTGATTCCGTTTGTTGACATTTTGATAATTTATAAGTCCGTTTCTAAAGTGAAAACGAGGCGAAATGATGTTATTGCTGTGCTGAATGGTACATTTTGTTCCATGCCATACAGAAAGAAAGAAAAACCGAAGCGCTGAAGCTAACATTTATTTTGATGCCAGTGGAAAGAAAAAATAAAAGTGAAGACATCAGTCAACTGAGCACGTTTATGCACCAAGACGATGTTATCATTTTTTTGGAATTGCACTTATCAAAGGAGCATAACAATCACTTTGTTTGTTCACGTTTAAATTTTTGATGTGTCAACTCTCTTTTATTAGCCATATATGTATGTAGCATACGGTTCATATCGTACGGTATGTGACATGAGCATAAACATTATTTATTCGTGCAAGTCATGTGAAATAATTTTCGGGGTATAGCAAACACACACTTACAAATGATGACTTAGTTGTTCCGGTTGCTGTGTCAGGCGAATACAAATGGGATTGGGTAATGCTGTCATCATGACTGCGACTGTAAATTGCACATCCGTTTCCTTCACCGTCATTGCCTTGTCGTACTAGCGTTGATGACCTGCTCGTTTTACTGGATTTACGGTCCAAACAAAAGTATGGCGCTTCGGTCAGTTGATGCCCTTTGCCCTTATTCCATGCGAACAGCGACAGTTCATGCGATGCATCAATGAAAAAGTCGGACACATTCTTTTCACTTCTTACTCGTTCGGCTAGTCTGCAATGTGGCGCATGTATAACAGGAGGAAAAAGAATATGGATATGAACGAATTTGATAGAGAGTCGAATAACAAGTGGTTTTGAAATCACGACACACCACGTAATTGAATGGCTACCGCTCAACGTAAACATTGGCATGGATAAACTGAATCTCAATTATCTGGTTGCCGGCGTCGTCGTCGTCGTCTCGAAAATTATAGTTTCATTTTGTTTACAACGTCGTTAATACAGTGCTCAAGTCGGTTGTTTTTTTCACTCACTTGAGACTTGAAACTTTGGAACTTTATAATTAAAACTTTGGCGTGACAACAAATTTTAATCAGTGTATGAACAACTCTGTCGGTTGTACGAACTAATTTGCTGTCGCTTTCTTTCCATTTTTTATCATTCTTTTTGGTTGAAAGCGTTGAATGCGTTGAATGCGTTGAAAGCATTTTTCAAATGGTCAAAACTGTTTCTAAATAAGAATTATGCAAAAATGTTTCAGTAAACAAAAAAGAAAAACACGAAAAACACGCAAAATGCATTAAAGCAGCTTTCATAGTCAAAATATCACAAATTAACTGCCTAATTTAGAGCGGAGGTGAACGCGTGAATATAAAATTTAATTTCGTAACGAAACGTATTTTACACATGCCAACGAGCAGCAAGTCAACAAAACAACGTTTACAAAGGTGTTTCTATAGATACACCATGCACTGCACAGTGCACACACACTCCGTCGTGCATATGTATTCGTTCAGCATTCACCAACGTTGAACAATCAAATAATAATTTTCCATTCTTCTTTTTCTTCTTCTCTTGCTCACTTTGGGTACTTACATTTTCAGCAACGGTATACTGATTGCGACGCCGGCTCGAAATAATGGATACAGAAACCAAGAAGGATTTTCGAAAAAAGCAAAGTGATGTATGATTGTTGCTTCAGCATCACGAAGACCATAACCCAGAAATTTTTTCTGCAAAATAGAATGTTGGTTTTTTTGGATCAAGTTTTTCTTCCGCTGTTTCTTTTTTGTTTCGGTTCTGTACTTTCTTTTGCTCTTCTCCTGCTCTTCATTCCGTTTGGCATGGAATGAAACTACTTTTCGTCACGGTCTTGTGCAAAGTGCATAATTTTGTACATTTAAAATTGGAATTTTAAAAGCATCCGCAGATAGCATCTGGGTACTCAGCATGAGCTGGAGCAGACAATTTTCGGAATCTTGGCGATGCGTTTATTCAAAATTAAATGCCATTCAGAAGGAATATGAATCGCCACGCCACACTTCATTCATACAAAACCTCCACAAAATTAACTGAATAACTTATCGATATTGCTACTGCAACTTTTTTTTCGGGATCGGGGAATCGCTATTTGAAAACTTTGCCCAGTGAAAAAAGCAGGCAGAGATAATTTTTCCTAACTTTTCTAAAGATGTTGATATTGTGATTCCGATTAAAACTTTTCCCGTTTTTTTTTTTCAAACAAGAAAATTGGAAAATTATCCTGTTCGGGCATTTGCTTTTTCTAACCACAGCGGATGGCTTTTTTGGATGGCGCTTTGGGGGAATCAAAATAAAAAAAAACATCAAATTTGATGAGTCATTCTGCGGAAAAAATATTTTGGCTATATTTGGAAGTAGGAAGACATATCAATGCCATTTTTGTAAACACATCCTGTCAGGGGAAGGAAGGCTTTCACTCATTCACGAATATGTGTTATGGGAAATAATTGTACTGTGAAATACTTTTTGGAGAAATAAATTCCAAATCATTTGACACAGACACTTGACTGCCATTTATTGGTATAAAAAATGCGATGCCATATGGTCAAATATCGCTCTATTCAGTTGAAATTCATTTTGGTAAATTTTGATAATCATTTTCTGCATAAATAATATGTTTCATGCACTCAATACTATTGAGGCAATAGTGCATCTAGGTTTTCATGTTCATTTTTTTGCTCGTAAACACAATAATAAAACAATTGATTCAATTATTATTAAATGCTTTATTGCTGGAATCAATTTATTGATGAAATTCCAAACAGAATGCAAAAAAAGAAATTCCATGCCAAAAATTGGTTCAAACGATTTAGTCATCGAAACAAATTTCAAACGAATATTCAACCAATAACTGCTGGGTGAATACTTTGTACCAATTTGTGTGTATGTGTTGCACGAAATTGTAAAATGAAATTAGTAAATGGTTTTTTTTCCATCTCTCGTCTATTGAAAGGGGAAAAAAATGGCAAAATTTTCTCATAAAAATGCGACTAACAATGGCTTTTATCATGTTTGTGCGTATTCAGAATGGGAATGGGAATGTACAACATTTATGTTCGTCCATGTACAGAAAACAAGTGCACATGATGCACACAAGATGTGAGCAATATGTTGGCATCTTGTATTCTGTGCGAGCATATTTTTTCTCTTTTCATTTTCCTATCTCTCTTTCTCTGTTTCCTACTGCGAGTGTTTTCGGAACGAAGAGCAATTTTCTTGTTGAACTTAAATAAAGCTCTCTGGCTCCAGTACAAAGCCAACGCTGCAAAAAAATTTTTTAACGAGAGACTATTTCACATGTTTGCCTTTTTGTTCGCAACTCGTTCAATATTTCATACTGTTTTTTCCACTTTATTATTATTCCATCGGTGCTTTTTTTCGTTGCGCTTGTTTTGTTCATTTTTTTTTCATTCTTCTACTCTATCTGTCTTTGCACAGTCGCTTTTATCTTATTACCAAAACAGAGCAATCTGCAGTGGTCCGCTCCGACATCTACACTCGATGCAATAGATTACATACGAATATATCTCATCTATCTCGATTTTGAACGAAAAGTTTGGTATTTGCTCAAGAGAGAAGCAGCACAAGTGAAGATGGAAGAATAAACAGAGCGATGTGTATGGGAATTGCACTCACTTTGGTGTAGTCTTCGTTCTGGAGATTATTTATTAAAGCTTTCAAATCGACAATACTTTGATCTTCACAGAGAATCAACCATTTGGTTTGCGATGCCTCCGGCGGTGGTGCCGTTGCTGTCACATTGACTGGCAGCGCATTTGCTTTTCGTGCTGATGCCGTTGCTTCTGTTGCTGCTGCATTCAAGTTACGAGATGACAAAATGATATTATCGATATATTCGATTGATGAAGCCAAAATCGGTGTAATCGCCCACGATCCAATACTGTTGAAAGTTTCATGCGACAATATTATCTTCGGCTGTTGCACTAAATCGATCTGGTGAGGAAGAAGAAAAAAAACAAAACAAAACCATATCAAGAGGGTAATAAAAGCAAAAGCAAAAACAGAATAAATGACTTTGAGTATACTATAATTTTTGATTGGCAATGGTAATAACATTAAAACCATCGAACATGCTGTAAATTCGATAAAGGTCAATGGTATTGTTCTGTTGTTGTTTCTTCAATGCAAATGAATCGAGATCTATTTTTGGACTCATTTTCCGGGTCATCCACAGGAGATTTCATTCAATTTTTTCGATTTTCTGTTGGCAAAATGGTAAGACTTACCTCATTATTATTTAAGAATGCTTCGATTCTCAGTTGATGCAGTATGTTGTTCTTCAGTTCATTCGCTAATTTGGCACTGAATGAGAAATTCTGACTAATGATCAAAAACGTTAGCTCATGCGGTGCTGTAAAACGAGAGAGAGAAAGAGAAAACCAGATACTGAAATCAGCTTTGAATTGCCTGTGAAAATAAAAAGATATAGCTTGTGCATCATCATGGGAAAGTATTTTGCTTATCAAAAATGATATGAAAACTGACATATCAGAAATAGAAAACACAACAAAACTGATACAATTTTGATGCATCGTCATTTATTATGGCTTGAGTAAATATGAAAAAACAGAGGGAAAAAAAACTACTGTTGCTACTGAAGTGAATAAGACTGGATTTGCTATCATAAACGCAAGGTTTCGTCGTCGTCGGCACGTCTCAGTGGAATCAGATTTACTTGCGAAAACATATATAGTATGCAAATGCAATTCAAGTTAAAGACGAACCGGATTTAAAAGTTAGTTGAAGAATTTATGACGCAAACGCTGTTCCAACTCCGAAAAGTGTATGTAAGTTGTGTTGCGATTTATCATTGTGAAAATACTGACTGGCATGAATCGAGTGTAATGCCATCATTTGGAAGTTTTCTTTTCGCTGTCACAACCAACAACTTATTATCAAACACAATTTATATTTCATAAATTTAATATAAAACGACGGAGAAAAAAGAAAATATTGTTTGCAACAGTTTGCCATGTGGTGAATACACTGTATGCACACACGTTTTTGTTGATTCGAAGGTGAAATGTGAACATTTGTTGAGCATTTGAGATATTTCGATTCTTTTTGTCTTCTTTGTATATTTCGGTGACTTGAACGAAAATGTAAACACAAATTGAAGTCTTGAATTATTTATGGTATGGCTTAAGATATTTGGCATTGTCAACGTGCGCGTGAGCGCTTTTATACCAATGCATTCACCGGGATGCGGCAAAATATCATCTGGTTATATTTGCGATTTTCGCCGGGTGAATTTTCGTTCGTTGACAAAGATTTTATCCCACAGACAATTTAAGCCATCACCAAATACCGCGCAAACATCATGTAATATTTAAATCAAACACATTATTCCATTATGTTAACATACGTATTTTAATTATTTCGGGGATTTGTGCCGACGTGCTGTGTGTTTATACGGGGAATTTATTGTGTTTGATATATAAATATGTGTATCGAAAAGCCAATATTCGCTCGGGTATGCACCTTATGACAATGATTCTTATTTTCCCCGTGATGAAAGTTGTCATCCGACACGCGTACAATGAGCCGAGAACAAAACAGAGAAAGCTTCATTTTATCGATCCATTTTCGCTGTCGATAAAACCGAAAGCGCAAAGAAAAGCGTCGTTGCACACGATTTACGAGAGAAATAGAGTAATATCCAGCGAGTTTTTATTGAAGCAAAATTATTAACTAGATTGCAGTGAAAATGTGTCGCATAAGCATTTCGAGATGTCATCGACACTCTGTTAACCACTTCTTTGTCACGCAGGAAAAGTGAGCACGAGAGAGCGACAAAGATGATGTAAGTGGTCGTACAAGTTCAAGCACAAGTGTGAAATGCTTTTAAGCAAACGACATGTTAGTAACACTAAAAGATAAGTGTTTGATTGCAACAGCATATTAACTTTATTTAATGGCACACTCGAACTGAATTCAATTGCTCCAGAAAAGCGGTCGGTATCAGATTTAAACGAAGATGTGTAATATTCGAGCTGATGCTGATGTTGCTCCTTGTCTTTTGCACATACGTATTCGATTCGATTTCGAAGCCAAAGGAAAATGCCAAGAAATAATATAATATACGGAATATGAAGAGAGAGAACAAGAATGGAAGAGAGATAGAGAGAGAGATAGAGAGAGAGAGAGAAAGGCATACGGAAAGTGCATGGAAGAAAGAAAATGGCGTTGAATGAGGGGCTTAAGTGCATCGAATAAAATTGAATAAGCATGTACTTGTATGGCATCTCGGTTGCAGTACAAGCGACCCAGGAACACATGTACTACATTCAAACCACATCAATATGCATGATTATCAGTTGCTTTCCGAATTGTACAAATGGAAAACATCTATCGGTTTTATGCCGCATGCACATTTCGATACGTTCATTTACTTCGAGCCAATGCACGTTGCACACAGTGTGTGGTACATGTATAACCGATCATGTATGGAGTTTTTACTTCTGTTTTCAATTTTTGGACAATTTTTTTTTTCTAAAATTAACCATTTATCACTTCCCGACTTTGGTTCAAAATAACGTTTGATATTTTTGCTCAGCCAATAAAAGAAATACATTTAAAACGGAGAGAGGAGAGCGTTTAAATTGAGATGCGTCAAGAAATTGCCTCATTAGGAGTACTTGAATTCGGCGCGCCACTTGGTGAAAGCAAACATCGGTGCGGCCGAACGGAAATGGAAACTTTCCTTTCCATTTGCCAGCCACCGTCTTCGTCATCGCCACTCAACGATGTTTGCTCCGTTCAATTCCCCATTTTCTTCTTTCGAATGATTTGACGTACGGGTGGCACACAACTTAATCCCATTTGGGAATACGTCGATTTTTCCAGAGTCATCATAAGACAAAAAGTGTTTATTTAAGACGATGGAAAATAAGTGGAGAAGAAATTGCACCCAAACAGCTTTTACCAATTTCACAGCCCACTGACGTCTGAATGCATGATGAATTTTCTGGTATTGAATGAACAAACAAAACGAAACGAATGATCCAACCGAACCGGAAGCTGAAAACCCGAATTATGCAACGGAAAAATGCGGAACCAAAGCGAATATCTCTTAGCTCGGGAAAAAGAGAGAAAACTGTAGAAATTTTGTGTAGAGAGTCTTGGTGGCTGTCGAACGCATTGAAGCGAATTTTCTCTGCATTTCGTAGCCAAATATTTATTCGCCGTGTGAGCGCATTTGCACACAAAGTAGAAAAATACGGAGCACTTCAAAAAGTTGGAACACTTTACGTCTGCACAAATTTCACGTGCATTTTTCGTAATTTTCGTTAATTGTGCGTTTGTTTGATATTCCGGGCGCGCGCATACGAGTGACTTTGCCAATGAGCATATTTTAAAATTGAGCCAAAGTCATGCACATTCATATTTCAAGTTATAGCAAATATTCGAAAGTTTCAAGTGAAAAAGTTGGAAGCGCTTCGCCTCATTGCGCCGCTAATTTTCTATCAAACAAAATTGGGACTTTCTCTCTCGCTCGTTCATTTCGTTCTCTTTCTATGTTTCAGTTTCTCCGTTTCACTTTCTCACTCTCGATCTCTTTCTCAGAACCGGAGCGACGACTATTTACAAAATGAAAAATTACGTACAGTAAATCAGTTGGGAGTTGGATATGAGAACTCATTCAACTTGAAACCATTTTCCTCCCATCCAAACATTAAATCAATTAAAATTCAGTCCAAACATTTTACTGCGGTGTATTGCAATAAAAACCCTCCGAAAAACCGAGAAGTAGGCTCGGCACAAAACTTTTCCCCAATTCGTCTCAAAAACGAAAAGACAAATCAATTGGCTTTTCATTGCTGCTGCCACACGGTGCCCACGACACAAAGTCGAAGCAATAAATTTTAAATGGACTACTTCAAAAAGTTACTCTTTTACCAAAAACAAGTTGAATGCCTCATGCCATCATCCTCCTCATCATCATTCATCGTGTGCACTTTTCGGTGGTTTGCGTTCGCTCATCAAAGTTTTCAAAGTGGACGATTTAATGTGAACATCTACAATTGATTTTAATGGCTTTTTACCGATGAAACCGAGATGAAATTTTTTTTAATTGTAGCCGAAAAAGCTTTTTTAATGGCACAACTTTGGTTTCGCATTTCTGTTTTCGTTCTTCTTTTTCTCTCTCGGTGAATTCCACTTTTGAAATTTAATTAAATGCGAATTGATGCGGAAGAATTAACGAGACAAATGATATAACAAAATACACGCCAAATGGACATTAAAAAAATGGGTTTATTCAGTGAATTCACATTGTTGATGCACAAAAGAGAGATGAAGCCACATTGTATTCGTGACCAGATTAAAAAGGCGAGCTTATTGTTGCTATTTTCCAATGAAAATGCATTCCAATAGACAGAAAATAACAGACGAAACAAAAGAGCGGAGGGGAAGGATGGGATAATACACCGGGCAATCAAATGGAAATAAATTACAATTAAATTAAATTCTAGCGAAGTGAATGAAGCGCATAAAATCCATGGCAGTCGAAAATTTCGCGGTGCGAATAGAACCGCTGAAATTCTTCGTTCACTTGTTTATTTTCGGCTCGGCCCGTTCTATCGATACACCGAACTGGATGCTGAATCCTGTGTGTATTTATTTTGTTATTACTATTTCGCAAATTAAGTTTAAAACGTCAGAAGAATAAATGGAAAAACACACAAAAACATTGAACAAATACAAAGAGCAAATAAAAAGAAGTACTCGGCCCGATTGATATCATTTTAAATGGGTTTTCGATGATCGAAAGAGATAGCAACCGGCGGCGAGAGAAGAACGGGGAAAAAATATATAAATGAAACTGTGAAATAAAAATCCGTGAAGCGGAGAGAGAACAGAAAGCAATTACAAGTATTGAATTGGGGATTGTCTAAATTGATGAGAGAGAGAAATATTGAGGTGGCTGTAGGTAATACTCACCCAACGAGCATGATAATTGAAAACACAGCGCCAACACTGCACACGAATAATATCGGATTGCATTCATATTTTATCACTGGTAAATACGTGCTCGACGCTCTCTCCAACTACGTTCCAACAATTGATAGGATACTCTGGTGCTGTGGGGTTTCGAAATTGGCGCCCAATAGATGTGACTGTGTGTCTGTATGTATGTGAAAATGTGTTCGATTTGCGGCCGCTGGTTTGCTATTTTCCGTTTGATTCCATCGCTTATTATTGATATTTATGGACAAATTATACTTTAGTTTATATCCCGTACACTTTTGACCCAACACCGAACCGATGGGTTACAAATTTGCCGTGTAGTTTGCCAATGTCTCTGTACCGCTATCTACTATCCCTATCCGCTGTGGAAATTCGACTCTCGAGCATTGAATTAAAGCGCACACCCACTGTGTTTCGATTATGAAGTTGCTCTTTTCGTAAATGCACACAGACACACACGAGTACAAAAATAAACGAGCATCGCGACATATGTGTGACGATATAACAACCAAACCAAACCAAACCAAAAACATTGATTTATAATTGCATACAGTGTTGCTTGTTCCAACATAAATGAATGCACTGCTGCACCGAGATTTTCATTACATAATTAAAACAATAATGGGCTTTTATGCAGCGAAACGCTTAATCGGATGCAAAGCCCATTGTACTTGTGCGTTAGTGTGTGTGTGTGTGTGTGTGTGTGTGCGTTTTTATTCAGTTGCATGTGTGTGTATGAACATTTACATCGCGATTAATTTGACTGTCACGAAAATCACAATCCTATTTATTATGCAGTAATCTGTGATTTATTTTTGACGCACTCCCCAAATTAAGAGAGAGAGCGACTCTCACTGTTGTTTTTTCCGTTCGTGATGGCATTTTTCTTGCCCAAAATTTATTCAAACTATTCGAGTGATTTGTAGTATGTGTGTGTGTGTGTGTGGAGGAGGTGGTATTAATTTCGGTTGGACAATTTCAGTTTATTCGTATTAGCATAGCAGCACATTAGTCGATCCAATTTGCCCGGCACATTCGTTATCGCATACTTTCGGTTTGGACGGCAAAAGTTTTTGGGGGAATTCAATTTACAAAATTGAAATGCGAATTTGCACAAAGTTTCCAAATAAATATGCCACACAACTATTTCGTTGGACTCGAATGTTTGAAAGAGAGAGAGAGAGAGAGAGAGAGTTTGACCGAAATGTCTTGTGGCAGCCAAACCGCAAATGGTCGACTTGTCATTTTCGAATTGAATTACCCGAATTTCGTATATGCTCGATTCGATGGTGTTTCCATGCTTAATTATTCACGTTCGTCTCGGTTACGGTGGTGACATTATACATACATGTCTAATACACAGCTGTAGTTTTTTGGTATCTGCACACACACATGGACACCATGAATTAATTTGAGCTTTATTCTCTACTCCTTTTTTTGCTGCAGACAAAAAAGGCAACCGGAGAAAAAATGAAAGTGTAAGCACTTTTTGAATGGAAAACGTGATTTGAACGAAATACAAAAGTCGAGCTTCAGTTGTGCTACAAATGATCCAATTTTGGTTGTATGTAAAGCGGCGTGAACAAAAATACCGTGCTTTTATGGAAAATGGCAATCTGGCGATGTTTAAGGGAGAGAATGAAAAAAATATATATTCCGTCGGCAGAAGCGCATTCAGATTTCCATCATAGTTGGAATAACGTAATTTTATTTTTGTTCGTTAAAAGTGCACGTATCAAAAACAATTGCTGTTCCACATAGCCCGTATATCGAATGGAATGTTGGCGATGGATCGAGAGAGAGAGAGAGAGAGAGAGAGAGAGAGAGAGAGCGAGCGAGCGAGCGAGAAAAACATGGACTGGAAAATATTTTTATGCAATCAACGGATTAAAACAGGCTAAACAATTTTGAAATGGCCATCCGAAAAGGGTTTACGTATATATGATGCTTTTCGCTCGTGAATTACGGAATCTCGACTATCTGCCCCGTTTGCCAATTCGTTTTTTTTCTCGTCTTGTTGCTGTTGTTGTTCTTGCGTTCGTGGTTGTTTGCCGGCAAATGTTCAAAAAACGTTTGAAACTCGTGTAAAAGTGCATATTTTCCACTGTCATTTGGCATATATGCGAGCCGACGAGGGTGAGAAAAAGAGAGCCAGCGAGAGAGAGAGAGAGTGGATGGAGCTTTTGTAGGGTTTTGATACCATGGCGAACGGTTGTGTGGAGCAAAACACCAATTAGATGAAAACAAATATTTTATATGTGCAACTACTGCATAAATGCTAATGGAACACATTCTGCACCGAATAAAAGATTGAATTTGTACGATAGTTGTGTCGTGATGAATGTTATCACACAAATATCTCATTGAAATTATTCACTCTATAGTCAAAACTCGGCCAGTTGTGGTGCATGCCGTCGGACATAGTGCATCGAATGAGAGAATGGAAGGATAAAATGCCGGCAACCAGCCACAATGCATGACTCTCCCTATATCCTGTTCGACGTTCACAATAATAACATATGTGTGCGGATGGGAAAATTTGCGGTCAAACTCACAAATTTACGACGACATTTATGCATACATCAATATAAGTGTTTGTAGTTTGAAACGTTCGAAATCGGTTAGTGCTGAGCAATGCGGCATGATTCTCATAGCAAATGTGGAGGGGGACGGAGGTTTTATGCAATGACTCTATATCACTTTGATGCGAGTAAATTTTCAGTTGCAATTGTGACATTTCGGTAGGTTTCAATTCGCAAATTTGTGCATACATTTCAGTGTATCCGACCAAACAATCTATCCGGTTTCCTTTTTCATCAAGTTCAGGCCTTCTCTCTTTCTATCTCGGTTTGCATATTGTGTATGGATGTGCATCGACAAGTACAATGAATGTAAAATTCGCATTTTGAATGCGTGCTGCTTTCAAAACTACTACTATTCATAAGTTCATTTGTGGCGCTATTTTGCCCCAAATTTTCGCCATCTCTTTCCATCAAAATCGTCTTTATTCTCTTTACAGCCTGAATGTTCTCTTCATTCTCTCCCTCTCATTCTTCCACTCTCTTCTTTTCCCTCTTGTGATCTCCCTCTCACTCTTTCGCTCTCTCTCACTCCTTTCCTTTCGCTCCCTGTCCCTCACTTGCGATGTGTATACGATTTGCAGAGGAACCTCAGACACGTACAACTATAATTCAAGCACAATAAACAACATCGGCGGCAACGACGAGACATCCCCCTATGCGAACAATTTGCCGAAACCACCACACACACAAATGGATGTATGCCGCTACGCTTTTGTACTTTCACCAACAACTTTTTAATGAAATGCAAATTAAAATAATTATAAATTCGACTATTGTTTTGGGAATGAAACTTGCCATTATATTTATTATCAAATTGCTTGCCGGAAAGCTTTAGCTCTCTCTCTCTCTTTCTCTCTCTTGCTCTCTTATTTGCTATTTTCACTGGAAAATTATATTCAATTTACTGGGTTTCTTCTTCTCGTTTTTAGCTTTTATTGCCCCGAAGCCGACGGGCAGCATACAATTGGCTAGCTCATAACAACATTAGAAACTATATAACGAAAATAAAGATCGCGCATTTACGATCTGAATAGCTGGACATTGATGAACTGCCATCTTTGAATAACTCGAAGCAATGTAATCTGTTTATAACTAGTAAATATCTTGATTCAAATGCTAACCGAACATCAACATATTTTGAGTTTCATGGTATTCCATTACCATTCAGCATTTTGAAGTATTTTCACGGAAATTCCAACGGCTATAAATTGTTTCAGATCGACAGCATGCCATTCCATGCAGTTTAAATGATTTCAATAGAAACTGCTTTGGTTGGAATTTTACCAAACATCAACAGATGCATTCCAATATTTCGAAGCATTTTTTTTCTCTTTTTTTGTCGCAATGTTTTGTACATACAATGAACATCACTTATTTATTGATAAAAGAAATTTCGAAAAAAATCGAAATTCCAAACTTTTTCCAAACATAAATTTCAACAATATCAATAATCGAAACAAGTTTTTGAGTCAGGTTTTATTACAAACAATTTTGTCACTGATTTATTGCTTCACTTTGAATTTTTTTTTCCTTCTTCTATCTCTCTTATCTGTTCCTTTCGCCTGATAGAAGTTCGTGTGTCAACGTTTGTCGGTTAATTCCGGCCGCAGAATGGTACATTTACGATGCGAACGATTCTAGGTTCAAAAGTGAACTGACACCGACGAAAAACAATTTCTGGTTGCATTATCCATTTCGGCAGTGGTGTCGGCAAACGTGAGTTGTTGTGAGTTGTGTTCAGTACGTGCGTCGAAAAGTGGAAAATGTTATCGTTTGCAAATAGATTCGTAATTCAAAGCCAGTTGCTTTGTCTCTCATGGCACACACGGCTGCTGCTGCTGCTGCTGTGGCATCGGCATACGCGTACATAGCGACAGAGGCACGGACCGTGTCAATAGCGGTTAGATATTGCGGATGTGCTTCTGTAAAAGATATCTGGCTGATCTTCAATTGTATCGTTCTGTTTACGTTAAAAAAATGTCTATCATGAATACCTACATGATCTTAATCGTTGCGATTTTACTCTGTAGAGAGAGAGAAAGACAATGATGAAAAAAATACCCGAAAAGGATTGCGTTAGTTAGTTTTGATTTTGATCTTGATAATAGCCTTAGATAAATGGGCTCAAATCCTCATTTCACTTGCATTGATGCCCGATTAACACTGGATAGACTTTGGATGTAAAAACCGAAAATAAAAATATCATCTCGACTGCCCATTATTTATCTGTGTTTGCCATAAAGTTATATTTTTAATTCGGTGGTTTTGTATGCGATCCACGAAATGTGCGGCCATTATATTCGTCGCACATATATTTTATGGCTACCGTAATT
>NW_022595245.1:5824302-5899263 GCF_009176505.1 Sitodiplosis mosellana
TTTTTCCCCCAAACCAGATATATTTTTAATCAAAAGGAACACAGCAAACGCCAAATTCAACAGCATCCATTATGGAAGCGCTCACCATTTGGTGCTTGCTGTAAACGCAACATCAAACATCACACACGCGCACGCACGCGGCGGTGGTTCATGTGAATGTGTTTTAATGCAAATTATGATATTCATCAAATACACAAGTAAAAATTGGCGCCTGGCTATGTGTTTGCCGCTTACAAATTATGGGATCACATTTGGCCTACGATATTCTCTTCTCTTTTTTTCTGTGCAGATATAGGGTAGGTGAAAATCAGAGAGAATTATGAGGTAAAAATGTGAAATATTCAAATTAAAAAGGAACGATAAAAAAAATCCAATGAATGTTCGTTATTAATATCAATATGATGGAAATTAGTACATTGTACGTTAGCTTTTACATTGCATTTTTCCCTCTCTCCTTCTCTCTCTTTTACTTCTCTCTTTCTCTGGTCAACAGAATCAACATAAATATTTACTCTTCGTAAGTTATCTTGCCCATCAGCATTGTTTCGCTAACACCAATCGATAAATGATAAAGACTTTATCATAAAGTGAATGCGAAGTGCAACAACACTCAACTAAACAAAATTCGATTGAAACTTAGTGCAGTGGTTTGAAATAGGTCCAGCCACATAATATACACACACATACCTACCTATATGATAAATGAATTCTGCAACAGTATATGAACTGGTTCTCTATTGGATCCCATCAAATTTCATTATTGAACAGCATAAATTTCATTTGCGTTGTGCAAAATGTGGACGCATTGGCCTATGCAATTCGATTGTTTTGTGGCTTTTAAATCAATTGAATTAACATTCGGTGAATTTGGTACATGAAATTTGGTAATCGCTACAAATTGACATGATGTTCATTAGCACGAGCATTTTTGGGGCTGAGGCTTTGGCATAATAATGGAAAATTGTAATCGATGTTTTTCATGCACGAGAGAATCGGATTTCATCGGAAATGAGAATATCAAAATTAGATTATCCACTGTTCGGTTCAACCGTACATATTTTTCACATTTATAATGTGAATTTTCCATTGCCACCACCACTACCACCAGGCATCACCATCATCAACAAAACGTAACTACGGTATTTTCAATTAAAAATGCATGTGGTTATTACCGCATCGGTTTTTGGACGATTTCAACGAATGGAAATATTTAACTTTGGCTTCAAAAGAAATGCGTACAGAAATGTTGTATCGAGCTAATGTCGGGGTTGTGTGTATGGGCACAGCGGTACACACACGATCTCTCGTTCATAAATGAATAACCAGGAGAAAGAGCGAGAGTGAGAGAGAATGAACGTGTCAAATCTAATGGTGATGCTCCGGCCCCAGATGGATATACGTACAGAAAGGAAGCCATCGAGAGCAGAGAACCGTACACACATAATCATTCATAATTTATTTACATGAGAACATAAACTCATCTCATTTCATCGCATCGCAATGCGCTACATTGAAAATTACACATGAGACTGGTTTATTGCTTTTGGTTTTAGTGGAATGTATAAATGAATATGAGTATTCACGCCCGCCCGCCCGCGCGCGCACCGCATGCCTATTTCATCCTCGCTTATTTTCTGTGTCGCGCGCTATCATCACTGTTGGTACCGGAACTGACTTTACGCTGCTGACGAATAGCCGAATTAAATCGAAACATGTACAAAGGAAATTCAGTCGGCGCTTTAAGCCACTTTCACAAAAATCGAATTACATTTTTGACGTTTGATTCGCCACCGTGCACGGCCGCCACCGTGCTGAGCGTATTGCATTAAAATTCGTTTTCATCTTTGCGAGCGAAATGAGATACGCTAAATTGATGCAACCGTGTATTTGTTATTGGTATGGCAGCGTCGCAAACCAATAAAAGAGGCATATCAACGGTCGCGACTGCCACTCGCAGGGACTCAACATTCGGGCCGAAAGAATGGAAGGAATACGGGCAAATGCCTATTTTTAAATTCAACAAAATGCTACTCGAGGTGAAATCCACCGAATATTCAATCTTCATGCATGAAATGACCCGAAAGCCTTTGGCAAACGACAAAGGATTTTATGTCGGTTAATACAATTTGCGTTGAGTGGCCTGTGTATGTGTGTATGTTTTTGCTCTCGTTTTTTTTCTTAACTCAGTGCATGCACATTTTTTGTGCACCTCTCGGCATGTTTTTGCCGCTGAACATGTGTGTGTGCAGCAACGCCTGTTTTGCATACAAAATGCGCCCGGTTACCTCGATATTGCCATTTCTGAGCTGCAGCGCTTAACATGTTGATTGGGATTTGTTTCACCGTCATCATATCCGCACGAGGGACCGCATACTGCCACACCACCACCGTATTTATTAATGCTTTTGTACCATGTTAATTCGATCGGGCAATGGTTGCGCCGCGTCGATCTCCACCAAAACATGTGCCTACGGAAAATGCCACTTTCATGTTTTATTTCGGATGCAATAGTGCACAACAACACACTGCACAAACCAATTTAAAAAAGACCATCACTTTGCGCAAAAAAACGTGTAGACTGCGTTCAAAATCGAAGCAAACAATTCGCAACCGCAAATTAATCCGAATGAAATTATGACCGCAATAATAAAAACTTGAAAATTCAATTTGCTTCCGAACGAGTAGCAGTTTTAACTCACATGCCCACAGGGAGGGCCTTTTTGTTCATATCATGTGTATTTTTATGTGATGTCTACTTTAATTGAGTTATGTTTTTAACATAATAATCGGATTTTCGACGAAAGCCCGTTGCTATGGGAAGTAAATGAAAAATAGCGATTATCCCAAATCCGGATTATGACATTCGATTCACAGTCTTTCGATTTCCATAGTATCGGTCAAGCTGCTTAGCTATGATAACAAATTGGCCATTTTCGTATCCATCCAGTGGAATCGTTATAGCAATAATACTTCATAAAACGACACATTTATTCGCTTCTCTTTTTTCCGGATATTTGCATGAAACAAGTTGAAGCAATAAACGATGGTAATTCCACCTTGGACGCTTATCCGTCACATCGAATTTGAATTACAAATCTCTTGGACTAACTTTTCGTTGCACTGTACTCATCATTCGCCTGTTAGCGTTTTATCATAAAAATAGTCGTTCCAACAAAAAAAAATCGAAGAACTTTTACCTCGGCTCAAGTAAATTAGGGAAAACCGCAACAATGAATAATCGAGTCCAGAAACTTTTTGAATTCAGTCGGATTTTTCATTGTTACCTTCACTTTTCACCGTTGAATGGCCGCAGTTACTACACCAGACTTCGTGTTAGCGGTATGAGATCCATTACTGCTTTGCACACTTTTTGTCGATGCAATAAAACATTCTTTATCTATAAAGTTTTTGACACCTCATTTGCATATGGACTAATTCATTGTGTGATTGATAAGGAAATTTTTTTTTGCTGGAAAATCAGGTTATCGCTTGACATTTGCTCAGCCTTTCTGATCATGAAAATAGTAAACAATACAGCGGCACCTGGGGACTGAGTGCAATGTGTCATACTTTCAACGTTTGAACTAACACAGACGCATACTTGTTACAGCAAACTATGTGCATGGTTCTCTATTTCTCCAACCAGTCGCCAGGTGCCGCTTTATTGTTTTTGTTTGACGTTTCCTATCTATTTGTACAGACGATCAGAGAGGCTGCATTTGCTTGCAATTATTAGCATGCTGATGGATTATTTGGCGAATTTAAATTGGGCTGAATGCGTTGAACAAAATTTGGGTATCATTGATTCTCTCTCTCTCTCTCTCTCTCTCTCTCTCTCTCTCTCTCTCTCTCTACCACGCGGTATCACCGAATCTTTCGTTTCGAATCAATTCGATTCTAAGCCGAAAAGCCAATTAATTACTAAACCGAATTTATTGGCCGCGATTTAATTGAAATTGACAGAACAATAAAAAAGCACTTTTTATTCCCTCCCTCTTCTCTTTTCTTTATATAAATTCGAAATTTCCATTGCAAGTCCAGAGTTTAAAAAGTTCAAAATAAATTCTCGACTGTGGTAAATAAGAGGTGATTACGAACGTAACTTTGACGTTATCATTAAATTATGCATTTCAAGTGTAAAATAAATATCAATTCAAAATCGATTAATTAGTATTAACTAAAGGTTCTTATTTCTCCCGTATTTATTTATGGTGTGTGGTGAAGAAGAATTCGCATTCATTCGCAACGGTCATAAATTCAAAGGAAGCTACAGCAAGACGATAATTAATTGCAGCTTTAAGAATGATCGCGCAACAAGTTCTACGAGTGCAAGGTAATAACTTAAATTGCATGCTACAAAGCCACTATTATCATCGTTGTTTCCTCAATGCATATAACAAAATTTTAAATTTATGCGCATTCCATTTACCCATTCTGCTAAATTTATCTTTCTTTACTGGCAGTGAATCAGATTTGAATTGACTACATTTTTTTCATTTTAATTAGTTTGTTATTTTTGTTTTTCGTTTCCATTCATTCTTTAATTGCATTTCGTCACATTATTCTAAATGGCCAATTGAATTGAAAAAGCTTGTTCAACGGGTTCTTACAGCAATTTGCAATTGTAGCACTTGTCGGCTTTCTATCCGGTGGAATAGTAACCGAGAACAGTCAAACTACATTATTTCGCATCATGATTAATTCATTTTGCCAGGGCCAGAGATACAAAAGCTCTAAAACCCAAATGAAAATCATTCTAAAGATAGAGCAAGGTGTTTCCAAAATAGACGATTTCGATCATGATTACGAATCGAATGCAGTTTGACCTGCGGCTTAACAAAACCACCGCTTAGAATGGGAAATGATTCGATGCATTGAATTGGAGTTCAATTGAAAACTTGATCAAACTCATTCATTGGTTTAAAACCCGAAATGTCTTATCGAAAATTTTTAAACCAAATGAAAATCGATTTCCGAACGAAAGTTTTTTATTTACTTTTGGGTGGAGTGCATGCGGTTTTAGCTGGTTAAATACGATTGAAATGTGGGCGAAGTCTGTTTTCAAAACACATATTCGCACCCGATGGCTGTTGACTAAAACAATACAAACAAAACGAGTCGATGTGTTCGAACAGCAGCAGCAGCAGCAGCAGCAGCAGCAGCAGCAGCAGCTAAAACTACACAGAGAATTACTAATTTTCCTTCCATTTCAATCGTCCAAACTTTTGTGGCAGCGAATTAATTCAGATGGTGTGCTTCAACCAATATATAATTCCATTGTTCACGTGGCTCCAACTCCGAAATTGTTCCACAAACTATTCTCGAAACACAACTATTTACATTATATATATTGTATATGACGATGTTGAGAAGCGACATCAGCAAGTTGTGTTGTGCGATTCTTTTGTTGACTTTGTGCGAGACACAACTGGAGCATACGGTACACAACAACCCAAACAACAATTCGAATGGTAGAAAAAGTCATTTCTTTTCTTCTTCGGCACTGAATGGACAATAATGACAAGAAAAACTCGACAAGAGGAGAAGCGAGTCAGAGCGAAAGCAAAATGAACATGTTTCACAATGTCCAAAACGTCTTGATGCTTGGGGATGAAGATCCGACATACTTTTTGTAATGCGAACTGACTTTAACACACTTATTTTTTTCGTTGTGTCGCTTTGAAAGATATAATATGTATTGCCAGTACACATATTTTCAGCGAAATTGAGCCAAGTGGGTAATATTTATGTGAAAAGTGTGAATAGAAGTAAGACGACGAGAAAGAGAAAAAAAATGGATGCGAATGCTCGCACAAGACCAAATAAATAATTTCCTTTTTGCTCCATTCGATGCACTGTGTGTGTGTGCGTTGCTTGTGTTAAGATTCAATGACATGACCAATTTTAAATGCGCCACGACTGCTGAGACAAAGCAAATCTGACACCGAAAACCCTCATGTATTGGAACGGGCCAAACTTATCGAAAAGCGTGCGTCGTTTGGTTTGGATTGCTCAAAAGGGAAAAGTTTTTCCGTTGAAAATTGTGATTGTTTTTTTTCTCTCTCTCTCTCTCTCTCTCTCTCTCTCTCTCTCTGTCTCTCCCATATACATTTTGGTATGCTATAGCGCTGAAGCAATATTCTTTTTATTATTTTACGATGCTGTGTGCGACATCATCACCGACATTGTTTTTCCTTTGCTGAATCTAGCATCGAAACCTCGACGACGACGACGATGGCGAGGTGACGCTGCTTAATTGTATTGCTTTCTTTCAAAAAACAAATTACACAATGCGCCGAGATTATCCCGCGGAGAGAAAAGTTACTGCCGAGTATGTATTGTGTGTGTGTAGTGCGAATGGAATGGTTTCTAATAAGGAACGTGACGAATTAAGCCAGATTTCGTTTCATAACGAAGAAAGGAGTTGTGGGGAATGACAAAAACGCAAACGAAAGAAGAAAATAAAGGTTGCATTATTCTGGGTGGGTCTTGGTGAGATTGATATTTCCTTGCCACATCTATACAATTCAGCATTCGCACAGCCAAAATTTTTATTTATTTCATTTTGGTTGGTCGTGTTGGCGAACACATTAAATTGAACTCATAATTCGACTTATACACAGCAAAACATTTGAGTGTAAAGTGTACACTTGAGTTAGGTTAATATAGCGGTTTCAACTATTTTAGGAGAATTTACACCGAATTTTGGGTAAAATGAGTTGTTTTCTATGCGTCTGTCCGAATGGCTACTGTTCATGTACGCACTAATACATTGGCATGCACTGGTGCCGAGTCTGTGAGTTTGTATATATTGTATAACCCGTTGAGTACAAAAATTACAATACATACAAGCTCACAGACTCGGCACCAGTGCGTGCCAATGTATTAGTGCGTACATGAACAGTAGCCATTCGGACAGACGCATAGAAAACAACTCATTTTACCCAAAATTCGGTGTAAATTCCCCTAAAATAGTTGAAACCGCTATATTAACCTAACTCAAGAGTAAACTTTACACTCAAATGTTTTGCTGTGTAAAATTGCCAATTTTACCATTTGTTTGCGATTTTAACGTTCACTTCCTTATCGTATCTCGTAAAGAATGATGTACAAATTGCAGAAAACATGGATCGGCGCTTCGATGCAACATCATCATTCACAATGCAATTCCATTTGCAGAACACATTGACTGCTGAATCATCATCGTCATTCGCATTCTGGGATGGTAATCAGTTGATGTGTGGCATGTAAAAAGTAATTTTTTTCCCTCTGTTCGTATCATTCTTTGCATTTAAATGCATGATTTCCTTTATGTCTTGATTCGTTCGCATTGTCGGCGATACGGCAACACTTAATGCAACACAAGAGCATTAAGTGCTGCTTCGCCGTATTTATTTTGCTTAATTTCTTCATTCGCCCATTTCGTATTCGGCATTAAAATGCGTTCGCGGTTTTCTCGTTGTCGTTGTCGTCGTCGTCGTCTGTTTACATCAACAAACGCTCGACACTCCACTTCATTCCCATAAACGGTTGCACAGAACTGCTGTAACACATACACTCAATTAAACACTCCACATCCAGTTTCGAGATCACGCCAATACAAATACGTTGCAGTATGCTATCGCTTATATGCAAATTCAATGCACACACTTTAATGCACCGAAAAAAAAAGAGAAAAAAGACGACGCGGCACAAAAAGGAACAAGACAACTTACCCATTGAACTAAGTGAATATATATATTCATTTCATCGTGTATGAAGAAAATCAAAGTTACACGAACAAAACACAAAAACTGAACACGTATTTTTGTATGCCTCTTTAATTCTGCCAACGAATGCGATGAACTTAGTCTTTCCAAACCAATTGATGTGAATGCAACCGCGGAAATTAAATCGCACATTGTTTACTTTACGTTAAATTTATTTCCGTCGACTGTGAGATTTCTTGCTGATTCTTAAAACTTTCTTTGAACTGTGATACTTTCGGTGCAGAATGAAAAAAAAACTCAGTAATTTTTGTGACAGCAAATGTTTACGAGATTTTACAGAATTGTGGCGAAATTAAACGTTTCAGAATAATTGTTTGCTACTTACATTTTATGCGAACATTACCAAAAGACTCAAGTGCATGTGATACTTACGAAGTTTTCAAGAAATTACAAGTTCGTTCAACTGTTTGTTATTAATGAGTTATTTTTTCAGTTATACAAGAAGAAGTGAAATACACCCTGAAAATTGGATGTGTTTGAATAAATGGATCCTTGCCTAACGTGAGTATATTCTGTATTCAAAGAAAAATGATCAAATACTTATCCAATGTTTCATTTTCGTATCCAACCAGTAATTCATTCTCGTATGAGCAATGCATATACCCATTCTTGATACCTTCAAAAAATGATTTTAAAAAATGACTCAAATGAAAATTGAACGATAAATTACAATGAAAGTAGAAAAAATGTTCATTTTATTCCAAACGATAACAGTTGCATTCTAATCGTCTCGGCAAAAAAAAATTGCGGGAGTTCCTTTGACTTCAAATGAACTAATTCGATATCTACTCATAATTCGAACTCAACACTAATTTGCCCAAGAATTACAATTTCAAGGCACATTTTTTGATTTCACGCATTTTTTCTTCACTTTTTTGTTTCTGGCTTATTTTTTCTACATGAGGTCTTCATTTCGATATCTAGACTAAAACTAGGATTTGAATGTACACTGTATAATTTAAAAAAGGTATGAAAAATAGAAGGATTTAAATTATTCTATGCACTTATCACTTGATAATGTTAATAAATGATTCAATCTAATTGAATTTCAATGTTAATCTACGAATTAAATGGCAAAACACTTTTGCAATGTGTCTGGTTTCTGCGGACCAAACACACCATCCGTTCTTTGTTAAAAAACTGCAGCATTTGTCTTTCATCAATTCAATTTGTTGACGATTGTATAAACCTTTGGCCAATGAATCGGTATTGAACATCGATTGAATGAATTTGTAGTCTGCATCCACTTGAAGTTGTTTCATCGAAATTGACGCCACATTCATCGTACAAAGTGCACAATCGCACTGAAAATTGTATCTGGTTTGCAGCACTTTTTGGCGGTCCTCTTTGCCTGGGAACATTTCGTCGATGTTATCAATGTACGTCACGAACAGTTGTTCATTTCTCCTAATGGGCCGAATGGTGACGCAGTTGATAAAGCCATTTGCATGAATGATGCATACATTCGGCACGCAAGAGTGATTAAAATACGAGGCGGTGATGCTCAATTGATGTGACTTGATGTATTGTTTGCCTTCGATAGATCTGCACCGTATGGTTTGCGTCGTATTTCTGATGATCATCATGTGATGGTAAATCAAATGCATCAAAAAGCGTTTCTGCCCTTTGGTTTTGAAAAATGTAGGCATTGATGGCTGTTTCAAAATTTTCTGATGCATTAAATAAATCATTTGTGCTTTGATTTCGCTGTTTTGATTCGTACAGAGATTGAAAAATGACTGGTATTTCGACTGTCGTTCAGACAGTGGTGGTAGTGGTTGATTTGCCAGCATTTTTTCAATGATAGTAATCAATTGATTCACATTTTGAAACGCATTTTTTGCCATCCAAATCGATCGCACTAAACTAGTGTCAAGAAAAGTAGCAAACGGTCCCAGATGAAAATTGCAATCGGCACGGTGTAGATCACTTTTCTCGCAATCCAAGCAGAACATTGCTTTGGTACACTGCAGGCATGGTTTGAGGTTTCTTCTGGTGCGCAGGCAAATGATACAAGTTTTATATTTTTCACGAACACTTTCACCCAGATAGCTTTGCTCGACCATCACCGTTTTACCCACTTCAATGTCATCGGTGGCTACGATATGTCGACCGTATTCACTGTTGTACAGGATTTCCACCATACACGCTAAGCTCGAAAAATTGGCATTGGCTTCAAAATCCAAATGTGTGTGTAGCGAATCACTTTGGTCCTTCTCCGTTCGCATTGATTGCACGCATTTATTCTTAAGTTTGTTCAATCCGGCCAACATTTTCGGTGGATAGTGATTTTTTATGGCGAGCTCAATGTCAATCAGGCAATTTTTGAACATTTTCATCGTCAGAAAATATGAAGATCGATTTCCATAGGCCAATCCAAGAAATATTGATTGTTTCTGAGCGAAACACAACGACAAGTTCCAATTTTCCAACGCTTCTGTCCAATTTTTCTCGCCATATTTCTTATTACCGCGTCGCCAATATTCCTCGGCCACCTCATCACTTTTTACATAAAAAACTTTGTTGGTCTCCAAACTGGCTTGAACTTTTTCATACATTTCGTCGACTCGTTTGGAATGGTTCGGCAGCGATTGACACAGGTCAATATACAATGAACTTTGATGTGCTGTCTCCTTTTGCCACAACATTATCACGGATTAATTCGAGAAAAAAAAATCTCTTTAGCTAAACTATTTGGGTTAGTGACAATTTTTTTAAACTGTCACTTCAAGCTATACTCAAGAATCGGCGAAACTGTCACTTTGGGTTGTGTCCAAAAAATTGTTGTTATTCAATTACAATCTGGCGATGTGATCACTTCTTTGGTTCACAGCCGAATGAGAAATGTTCGACGAATGCGGCGATAAGTTCAACATAAACGAATATTGACGTTAATTCGATTGAGATGGGTTCAACATAAACCAAAATCTGTGAGTGTGTTACACGAATTGACATACATTCAACTCATTGGGTTAGTGTGCAATAGAAAAAGATTTTTCATGTTTATACGAAGTGAACGTGAGCGCCAAAAAAGTCAGTCCGAAGAATAAACGAATAATCAATGTGCTCCAAGTCATCAAAATTCAAAACAAAAAACAAGCAACCAAACAAAATATTGCCACCTCATGCCATGACATGGCTGCCGCACGGTTTTCGTTGAAATGAATATTAATCGTTATAAACATCGAGAGGAAATAAACTTTAAACATAAACAATGTTCAAACTCGAAAGCAGGCTATTCCAGTGCTGTTTGCAAGAGAACCGTTTCAACTCTTCATTCGGAAATTGTGTTTCATGTTTCAAGCAGTCGAGATAAACAAAAGCCTTAACATCCCGAATCAATAATAACAATGTAATTTATTACTTTTGACACTTAACAAGCAACAAGATCAACTTTGGCACAATTCAACTTCACTTGGTTTACTTGGAATTTAACAACAGAATATTCGGTTTAATCGAGAAATGCATAACTCCATGAATTATTTTGAAGCATTAAGCATTTTGGCAATGCATAGCCATCACATAATATGCTCTAGCATATGCTGCAATAAAATTATCTATCATCGATTTCAATAACACAGTCGTAATACTGATTTTGGGATTTGTTGCATCTATGCCATGCTCTCTGGCATTTCAATAATATATTACAAAATGGAATGGAATTCATCGCATATCGGGGAATTGTTTTTGGCTAAAGGTTAAATACATTCCGGATGGAACACAATGGAGTGGTGTACAGGTGTCACCTTCTCGTTACGATTGATTTAGTGCACAAGTGAACGGAAGGAACTGTAGAAGAGAGAGAGAGAGACACACACACAGCAAGAGATTAAGTTCTAAAGTGCAGAGGTGATTCGAATCGAGATGTGGTACGAGCGTGTTGGTTTTTCATTTCATTTTGTTTCGACGTACGTTTACAATTGAAAACCAAGAAACAGAAACCATAATTTGTGCAAAGTAATTCAAGCGATAATTCATTATTAGTCGGATAGAAAGTTCGTACTCGTTTCATTTGGCATGATGACAGCCGTATAGCTAGCGACTGTTTGCACACAAATACACACACATTCGAATACAGAGCATGATAGAATGAATTTCGAACATTTGGTGTTTCAAGAGCGAACATTCAACATTTACACGTATTTCAAATGACTTGGTGTATTTGTTTGTACAAGCAACAAAAATAAAGCAGAATTTATCGCGTTTGTTAACACAAGAACGCCATTCGCCGAAGCTGTACTAAGTGAAAAATGCAAATATTTATGAAAACTTATCCAGTTTATATTTATACAATTGACGACTACAATTCGGTTTAATGCGACCATTCATTTTAATTTTGGAATGAGTCGCAAACAGTTTTCAAACAAAAGCCAATCTCACCACGACCACATTCACTCGGAATATTCTCGATGCTGACAAAAGACACGATCTGGTTACTCTGTAAACAAAGAGCATTCACATCTTCGCATTTAAGTGCTTTGTAAATAGACGGCATAAACAACGCGAAAATGCTTTCGGTTCCAACATTTTTAGCCACGAAATTATTGTGTCTACTACTAAAAATGACTCAATTCCCATTCACTTTCGTTCTTAAATTGATTGTGTGAAGAGAAACGGAAAATTGCTGCATTTTTTCTTTCGTTTGAATTGAAATTTTATTGCGTAAGAAATCGTCCTACGTATTTTACATGTTCGTTATGAGTTATGACTTACCATGACTTTTTTCACAAGTCTTTTCCTTGATTTCTCCCAAGTTTTCTCGTTTGAAGAATTCTGTGATTTTTCCCACATTTTTCAAGCCTGTGAATTTTCAATAAAAATATTTTTCAAATGTTGCCTTTTCGACTTTTTCACGGCCTTTTTCTAGACACCATTAATGGTACCTTTCAGCTGCATTTGATTTAGTTAGAATGGGCGCAACGTGTGTATTTTGTTGTTGTAATCAGTCACTGAGTGTACCTGCTGCACTGTTCTAATTTACAATCACCTCCGGTTCCAATACCAACGTCTAAAGTCATTTAGAGGCAAATCAAGCGATGCGTTGGTGTTTCAATTTAATTAAGATAGTACAAATGATAATAATCAATAGATAAATGCTTGATAATGCAATAAAATTATTAATCCAATTAAGCGCTGAGCCGCAAATGGATTTTCCTGCGAATTTGTGCATACTCATGTGCTCTCAAAAGTCATTGATACGAATTTTGCTACGCAAAAAGACCTCGTTCGGTGCCGGGTGTTCAAATGTAAATGGAATTTTTGCCATCAAGAGCCAATTCAACGCCGTATTATTACTTATTTATCTAGTGTAATTTTAATGGCAATTGATTTAAATGAAGCGCATACTTCATTTCGACTGCACCCAAAATTCCCGTTCTCTTTCGCTTCACATCCATTCGGAATGGTAGGCGTTTATTTGTGCTCATTTAATGTTGAATGCAATGAGCGTTCAAGCAAAGCGTACGTGCAGTAAAGAGTCTAGTAGGTAGTCTGCACGAGCGCTAGAGAAAGAGACCGTGTGTGTGTGTGTGTGTGTGTGTGTGTGTGAATGCAAGTTGACGGTATGTTTACGATGTACGCGGACGTGTTTGGTATTTAAATGCATTTTGTGAATGAAAAGATTCATTTATGCATTAACTTGATTTGCGTTCGAATTAAATGAATGCGCGACAATGGAAATATGTGCAGTTCGTGTGTGCAATACCATATATTTCAAGCCCATATGAATGTTGGCGAACAAGTGCAAACGGCCGCTTTACTTTGGAACATAATTTTTGCCTTTTTTTTAGAAGTACAAAGAAACGAATGATAAAATTGGTTTTAAAAAATATTCCTCTTTATTATGACTTCGACTTGAATTGTTGGGAGAGAGTTAGGAGGATAATCTGATTTTTAATTTCACTGATGAATGATTAGTCGTCATGTGCTACACTCTAAAATTGACGGCTAAATCGATGATAAGAACACTACTAGCTGGCATATGATTGATTAATAACGACCGTTGCGATCGTTGCGATCGTTTCTCTCCCAATATTGTGGAGGATAGTACGCATGTTGATGTTCTGTGTATAACCCAAAATGTGTGCCTGGTGCCGCTAACTGCATCGAAAAAGAAATACAAGAAACTCGAACTTGGCTCAACACTTACTATTTTTTCTATCTCTCACTGGCCGAACTGGAATATCAAACCTAAAGCACATTGTTAGCACATTGAAATATGAGAATGAATCATAAAAAAAATCAAAATACCCACTAATTTGGCGGATCTATGAATTGATTCTATTTTGCTAAATGGTTTTTTGAGGGATTTTATGGCATCTAATGTGCTCCACTACTAGCCAATCGCTAGCTATACTATAACTTTGACATTCCAGATGAACACCAATTTAACATCAAATTACCCGTTTTAAGCTGGTAATCGTTGCTATTAGCAACGCCATTTTACCAAGCAGCAACGCTAATCCAGCAATATTGGCCATGATATGGAAACCTAACGGAATGATGACCAAACCTAAAGCAGCCATACCGAATACCATCGCTGGCATCATTCTACGTCTATGTCTTCCTCTTGCTTCACCATGTTCTAAGGATGAAAAATATAATTTTGTGGCACTTGAAATACATTTCTAAGAAAAATTCGATAGTTTTTCCAGGAAATTGCACAATTCTTGTGTCCGTTCAGAGAGTCTCTTTTAAGGCGAAATAAAGTCTTTTTAAAAGATCAAAATATATTTTCGAGAGTCAAGTTAATTTACCTGATTCTTGAAGTACCAACCGGACACCATGAGTGTCAAACAGTCCGAAGACACGTTCCTTCAACTCCTCACTCCAAGTGGAATTATCTAAATCAACATCATAATATCTTTGTGCTGGTAATTGAGTGTAGTTCCCATTATGCCAGCTACAAAATTGAGCGTAATTTTCGTTACATTCATTGTAATATGAAAATTGTTTTAATTTTAATAAAAAAAATTACGTTTTCACATCTGGTCGTCGAAGTAATTCAACGTAGTCTGTCAGTGGAATCCTATCATTCTTTGCTATATCATCAAACAGTAGTAAACTGTTGTGTTTGAGGCACGACCATGAATCAGCTAATACTGTGTGCTGCAAATAATTAGATCAACTTAGCAACAGTTTCATTTTTTTGCTCAAAAACTTTGTTCGAATAATTATAATTTTACTATCGCAATGAATAATAATCAGTTCCACAATTCACGTACATTTTTATAGCATTTGCTTAGAACTTTTTTAGCTTCACGTGCAAATACGAGCCATGAATCAGCTGATGTGTGCCCAAGGATTTGATGAAAATTGCACAAAAACACAATACACCACAAAAATGTAAATATTTGATTGTTCACATGCCTGAAAATCAACATTTTTTTCTTTCTGTTTCTCTCCGTTTGTTACAAGCTCGGTTTAAAACAAAATATCACAGAAATTGGGAATCGTGTGTGTTATCGAATCGATTGTTTTTGTGCAAATAAGCTTGGAAAATGGAATTTGCCAGCTATTTATAGACACTTAAACTGGGTTATAGCCCATGCATGCATGGCGATTTTCCGCTAATTTTTTGTTTTTTTCCTTTTTCTTCTGCATTGGTCGAAAGTTGAGGGCGTGTATCGCAGAACAATCATGTCCATTTCATTTGATTTCTAAATCACATTACAATTGATCCGACAGCAATCAATAAAATGGATGGCAATGATGAACATTCATTGAATGCAGTGAAAAGTGTGTCACTGTCAACTGAACCATACACCAATGCGCGTGATAATGGACATACCGATTTTACGTAACAATAAATGCCATTGTTCTAGTTAGACTTTTCTATTTATTTATTTATCGTGCTGCATTTTACGACACACACACACACACACACACACACACACACACACAAAGCACTTACTTTAAAATCATAAGAAAAAATTTCAATGTCTGTCGGTGTTGTCTAAACGACGGCGACCGGAGAAAATTGAACACAAAAAAAATGGAGAGATAAACTAAAAAGCAAACAATCGACGCACATAAATTACGTACTTTGTTACATTTTATACATAACAACAGAAGCAATGCGATTCATTCATTTTGGGCTCAAAAATAGTTGCGTCGTGATAAATACTGTTTACATTTTCTATTTATTCGATGATTAAAGCCGGAGCGATATCGAACGCGACAGAAGCTAAAATTCTTTAAAGAAAAGTAGCATCAGATAAAATTCATCGGAATTCATTCAAAACGTGCCGTAGAAGAAATTATTTTCGTCGCATTTTCAACAAAAGGACATTGATCCAACAGAAACAAGTATCTCTCTTCATTTATTCCTCGTTGTTTATGATGTGAAGAGTTATTTTTCAACTTCTGAAGAAAAAATTCATTATTTCATCCCGAATTCCAGTAAGTCGATCTACAAAGTCGCATTGGTTACTTTTAAAGCGTGAAGCAATAAAAAGAGCATTATGGAAGCAACGAAAAAAAGCATTATGGAAGCAACGAAAAGAGCAATGTTCGTGAGATAATCTCCAATTTGCATACATGGTTGTGATGAAATGTTGGATAAATTCGTTTGATCGACAAACTTAATTCAATTTTCGAATCAAAGATAATAACAAGTTGTTGGCAAAAGAAGGAAATATGCGAATCGAATTTGAGCAAAACAGAAGAAAATCATCAAAATCCGCTTTGGGTACCGGTTGCTGGTCTCAAAAACGTGTTGCGCTGTTGCTTTGATACTTATGCTCTCGTGCGTTTATTTTGTGTGCAGCCATAATATGCGTATTTGGTTTCATTCAACCAAAAATAAATGTTGAAACGGAGACTTTATTAAATCAAAAATGTTTCTTCATGCAAACACACAAATAAATCAAACGGTGAATTGTATCTGACATGGCTTAGGATCAACCTGAAAAAGATGTCAATGGACATGAATAGCGTACGATGACAAAAAAGGTAAATCTGATAAATATTTACATTGATAAATGTGTACAGTGGAAGAGAGAAAGAAGAAAAAAAAAGTAGCAAAGAACTTTGAATCCAGTTGTGGCAACAAAACGTAATTAATTGTGGCTGTCAAGGTATAAACGCTATCGTTGAGTGAGTGGCTGCGATTCGTTTCAATAACCAACGTTCAAATTCATTGGTTTCAAAATTGCCACTATACTTTGAATAAGTCTCGCTCTCACTCACACACACGTACACAAGCACACAACATTAGACCAATTCAAACAGTGTGTTAACCCAAAGCAGAGCGTTGCTTGGCGATCATTCGTGCGACGTCGTTTATTTATTAGCCGAGTGGCATTTCCAATAGTTGAAGCTACGCCACTGTTTGGGTTAATGTTATTTTAAGCGGGCGCTGTGTTGTGGTTTCACTTTTAAAATGAAAAAAGCAACAAAAAATTACCATAGTTGAAAATAAGTCGCCGAAGTGATCGTTTGTAGTTGGAATGTTATTCTGTGCGTTGGTTTTCTTATCAAATTGCAAGAATTCAATAAAAGTTGACATGAAGCCCAGTCAATTGCTCTCGATTCGAAAGCTATTTTTTTGACGTCGTCGTCGACGTTCCAAAGATAACGGAAACTTGAAAAACGTGCACGCTCATTTCAAAATGAAATTGAATTGTGTGGTATCTCAATTTGCGTAATGTTATTTAGAAAACGATAAATTAATGTGTCCCGCGTGTGTGTTCAGGATTTTCTCTTCTGGCCACAGTGCCCAGAAATTATGAATTGAAAATCATACACATTCATAAAGTGCATGCAAAACGATTATTTTGTCTACGTTCAGTTAACGACAACGATGAAGAAAAAAAGAAGTCAGTCTACTTGTTCCGCACCAGTTCGATGCCGATTCCCATTCATTTTAAAAAAGTAGAGAAAAAAAGAACGTCAGCGACAAAACAAAACCACAAAAGAAAGCGAACAAAAATATGTATGGCAAATTTGATTCTAATGTGTAAGCAAAAATGTTTGTGTGCTGTTGTGTGGTGTCTCCTTTTGCAACATTTTCGTTAAAACGATTGTAACATCGTCGTCGTCGGCGGCGGTGCGGTCGATGCGTTCTGAATGAAAAAAAAATAATGAAAAAACCGAGAAACAAAGTGCCGCAATATCGAATTACACGTGGAATGAAAAGTGTCGCTGTGAATTCTGGCATTTTTTAAACTTACAACAAAAGCCGAAAAAACAACAATTTATGTTTATGGGTTTTTATGACTTTTTGCTATGACTTGCAACATCAACACTTCTTGGAAATTCAGTTATGTATGCTCATGCGTTGAGACGAACAGTTTGTTTTAGTTTGTTCATGACATTTACACGGTGTGCACCATGCGAAATGTAAATACTATTGTTTAGTTGTGGAAAGATCTGTGAACAAGAAAAAGTAGAAGAAGAAGAAGAAGAAGAAGAAGAAACGCTTGAAATAGAAATGCTGATGATAAAAACCTGTTTATTATGTTCTTGGTCATTGGAATATAATTCACCTTTTTGCGCTCATAAACATAGGTTTTGTGCTAGCTAAAGAACAATCGTTGAGTGAAAATGTCGGATTGTGCTGTGGAAAATGTTGAATGCATCGAAACATCAGAAGAAAAATAACGAACGAACCAGCAATAGCAACTAACTTTATAGAACCATAAATCAAAACGAAAACCAAAACCATCTGAGCGAAAGAAATATTTTCTACTGCTGTTGTTCTACCGAACAGAGTGAAACAAGTGTCGAGTTAAACATAATTATTTTGGTGAAGTTTGGCGTCGCGTTTTTCCTCTCTTTCACTTGCTGAGTTTTTTGGTCAATGTACATTGTACATCGATTTAGAATCAGTGATGTGTTTAAATGTCGAATCTGCCGATAAAACGGATAAATTGATTTAAAGCCATAACAAGCCATTGTTAGTTGAAAACACAACGAACTCTTTCGGAAAAACCGCATTGTAAGTGAGAAATTTCGGGAGATAAAAAAACATTCTTGCATCGAACACAACACAAAAATGGGAAAATCATCAAGTAAATTGAAAACGCCACGGCGAAGCCAAAGTACGTATGTTTTGCATTGTTTTTTTTTCATTCCTGTGGTTTAACTTTCAACTCTGTTTTATGTCGGCCACGTTTTTCTCTCTCTCTCTCTCTCTCTCTCCCTCTCTTTCGCCAAGCTGTTTATACATTTAATTTTTTTTGTTCATCTATCCATTGGTCTGATTTTTTCATCCTTTTCCATTCGGTGAGTGCAACGCGCAAATTGTCGGTTTCCATTCCACACTGCTGTTGTTGTTGTTGGTGGTGGTTGGATAAAACTTTTTTTTTGCTCCGTCTTCATTCTCAAATTAAAAACTTTTAATGCAAAAACATAATCTTCGCAGTAAGAAGAAGAGAAGAAAAAAACACACAGTAACCACGTCGATTACGGAGCAACCGATGGAACGAGATTTAATATAAAAGATTGAGCGCACACAGAACCCCACTTATCCAGGCAGAAGTTAAAATTAAAACAGTGTAATTAAGCGATAATTTATTGATGCATATTTTTTCTCTCTCAATCTCTTGTTCGACTCGATTTTGTGCTCACACCAGAGATTGGTCTGGTTTTTTTTTTCGTGGTCGTCGGGCTGTTGCATAGTCTCAAGTGTTTGTGTCTACGTGAACCATGACTCTTGCAAACGGAATAAACTCGTCGATTCACCGTTTCATGCATTTAAATATAAAATTAAATGGCAATCGATTCATTGATCCACGGAAAAGTTGATGTATCGAGTAGGAAAAAAAAATTATACGTGTGCATGAAAATTATGTGTATAAATTATTTATAGGCAAAACTGGAGGGGCACCAATTACCATTTAAATGCGATGAAAATGGCACACAATTGCACACAACGTCACATTAAATTTAACCGGTAATTGCCTGTGAAAAGTCACTTTGAATATCCAATTCACGGCACAGTTATTCAATTTTTCGATAGTCGAAGTGTCAAACAAACAGTATTTTTTTTATGGTTGTTACAATGTTTGGCCAAGTTTACATAGTAAAAAAATTTGTTTGAACTGAATTTATTTCGAATTCTGACAAAGCAGCCGCGGTCTCGGTCTCTACCTCCAGATAAAAAAGTGCAGAATATTTTATAATCATTGCCAGTTTGCCCGATAAAATGACTCAATAAATCAAATTCAATTAAATAGATTTGGGTTACATGTCAGTTGAACCGACTCGGTTCTACCGTATTATGCGGTAAAATTCAACAATGCAACTCTAAATTATTCAATAACTCCGATCGACAACATTTCACTGCAAAACATGTTCGAATCACAATCTGCACCAATGATTCGATTTATCCAATAACACCGGAGTAACACAGACATACACAAGTGACATTTCAATTGAAGACATTGGCTTTTGAAGATAATTACTTTTGACGTACAACTACATAAAATATGCACAACGTGGTTGCGCAGACGGCATGGGTTTTTGTTGTGTTCACTGTGCATTCTGAATAAGGACATGACCAATCGATTGAAATGTCAATTTATTGCGGTTCTCAATTAATCATTCCTATTTTATATGCCAAATGTGTAGTCGAACACATTTTTATTTTCAATGTTTTTTGGTGTATTGTTTGATTTTGTGTGTTTTTTTTTCATCTTTGCAATGCTCATTGAATACTGAACAATGTTTAAAGAAAATAAGTTATGAGTACCTCGTAAACATTTTACACGTACTCTTTTCTTAACCATGATAACACGTTCTTCAAATGATTTTCATTGATAAATAGTTAAGCGACATACAATTTGTTTGACACAAACAAGATGTTTCATTCTTCGAAGGAAAAAAAACACGTGAACTAAGCCCAAAAGTAGGTTTCACAAATACAAAAACCTCTGCATTGCACCGACAATGGATGCCATTGCATCGCATTTCAAGTGACTGCATGAGTCTTTTGTTTTGAATTTCATGTTGCACGTCGTCAATCTTATCTCGGCCGCTTTATTATAGTTTGTTCTGTGTCACTCCTCACATTTATAGCTGTAAACAGACGAGCCTAGGCTGAATTTTTGCTGTTTACCAACGCATAGTATTAATAACATTGGCGTAAATCCGTTGCCAACTCACAAAATGAAGATTATCGCTTGCACTATAATTTTTCTGTGTTTGTTGATAATCACAGCAAATAGATCTTGTTCTTTTTGCTGCTTCAAGCATTTATTACGTTATCGAACTTTAATGACTTTGTGTAATTCCATTAGGTGTTGTCTGTGTGTTGGGCTATTTTGTCGACGGTTTCATTCATGTACAGTGTCCGCCTACGAAGCTACTGTCGATTACAATTTGCATGTGCTCGTTCACAGCATTCATGCTGCACCTCCAACGAGTCATTAACAACGACCAGTAGCTGCCTCTTCGCAGCAAGGAAACCAAAAAAAAAACATTCATTGGTGGAACTCTATTTTTATCCAGCATCGTTCGTACAAATTTTATAATCTTGTAAATTGTTGATCATCAATCCTGTTCGACCAGATCCAGTAAACAATGTACAGAAAAGAATCAATGGGGGCTTTGCTACAATATATGCAGTTTATGATGATGGTGTTGTCATTGGTATCAAATCATCACTTTGGTGTAAACTGTTCTGTTCCATTGTAATGAATTTACACCGACTGAAAATAGATGCCTATCTGAAAAAGATATAACTGCAGTCGGCTCCGGTGTTTTGAATGGATTTACGATGCAACTTGCAAGTGAATGAAATTGTGTGTAGGCATTTGGGCTTGGAACAGTCACACAGTATGCTGTCAAGAAGCAATGAAAAACATTGGCACATACGGCATGAATGCAATTTCATTTTATTTTGTTGCAAGCGATTCGGCTTTGGGCTTAAAGTGATTTAAACATACTGATAACCACCGTCTCAAACAATACAGTCAACTTCGTTTTCCATTGAGGCAAAATCGCATACAGATTCTCTTGTCGAGAATTTCAATTAAATCCGGTTTTGTGATGTCAGTCTCAAAAGATTACAACTCAACTTCCTCTGGATTTCTTTCGATAATCGATGTCTCTGTACGACAAATTGACTCTGCTCTTGCGAATATCGCCTAGAATGAACGTGCGACGACGGCATGCGATGTAATTCGCTATTTCGAAGGTGACAATGTTTGAACAACTGCAGGCTATCGATCGCCGCGTATACTTCCATCTCTATCCCTCCCTCCCCCCTCTCTCTCTCTCTCTCTCTCTCGATTTTGCTTTCGTTTCGCTTATCGTATTCTCATTTGCTTGTCTACTATCATCACACGTAAACACAGATACGTAACGCAAACCCACACGCTCTTTCCCAATAGAAGTGAACGTGTGAAATGGCTGGTAATTGAGTGCGTTCGGTAAGGTGTTGGTCCCAACACGTCTCACGTAAATGTTTTTATTGAATTGTAATTGAATGAAGTGATCGGTTAGATAGTGTGCGCGTGTTTCTTTTCCATGTGTTTACGTTACGATAACTTCGACGATGTCGACGACTACGACAACATGTAAAACGAACGATTTAGACGCGTTTATTGATCGTTTTTACCGTCATCATTCAATAGAAACACGCTCGCGTTGCTCAAAGGGAACCGAATGAAATTAGTAGTGCGTAAACAGCAATTTATACAGCTCCACCGTCAAAGCGATTCAATTTCACGTGAAAGTTTCGCCGAGATTTTGTGAACGTTGTTTTCGAATTTAGTTGCATACGAATTGTAACGGTAATGCTGCACTCATATATGAGCCTCAGCTTAGTATATGTGCTAATTTCTGAAGCGGAACTTGTCAATGCTGGTTTTATGGAACAACATCTAAAATGTGTTTTTTTTACGTTTGTCATTACGCAAAGTGGTTTGCATTTTGTGAATTACACTTTAGTCAATGTGTTTAGTACCATTTAGGCATTTAAAAGTTGTAGTTTTTTGCATTTGATTGAAATTAGTTCTCTCGAATATAAACACGATTCACTCCATTGATTGTTTTTATTAATTTAATTTTTTTGTCTACATTTTTCATCAAGGTATGGCATGGAATTTTCGATTTTCCACACTGAGCAAAAAGGAAATGGGTCCAATAATGGTATTGCCGCGACATCCACACTTCGAAATATCCGCTTGGCTCGAGATGCTCGACTTGCCGCAGTACAACAGTAAATATCTTCAACCAAAACCACATTTAGTATCCTGATGAGTAAAAGCATTTTCCTTTTTTCCCCGATTCCGCTGCAGAAAGCTTTTCCAAGTTCATCGGTGTGGAGGAATTGATATACTTTTGCGAAGCCGATATCAAACAACTAGGGGTTCGAAACTCGGCTCACCGGGCGCGTATCGTATCCAGTTTGGTGGCGTTTCGTGATAAATACGAACATGGCAAGTTAAACAGAGAAAATAAATCGTCACCGTTATCGCATTTGCATGTGTTTACGTCAATTATTTTCATATATTTGTTTGCACATATTGAGAGTCGATTTTTGTTTCAACCGATCGCTTCATGAATCATGATTGTGTGTGGGAATTTGGTTCGATTTGGCAACAACACACACAAACTGTCATACGTGCAAATCAGCCCATTTAGAAGTCGTATGCTAATTCTTGTTTTTTGTGCAATCGTGTGAATATTTTTTTTTATCTTTATTCATTCGCACCCATGCAATAAAGTTTGCTTCAGCATTGACGTACAGAACACATTCTAGTCAGTTGATGAAGTAGTTTCGTGAATAAAACACTCGATTTAAATTAGTAAAAAAGTAACGTGTTACAATGGAGAAAAAGGTTAAAAAAACGAGAATAAATGAAAAGGATAATCATTTGTCATCGGATTCCTTAATTTCAAGTGGAAGAATGAGTGGCGCGGAGAGAAAACAGTGTCGTTTCACTTATTTTTGCTGTTTATCTGGTAAAATGTCTTGTGATTGATGTGGTGAAATTAAATTTTTGATTTAATTGGCATAAGATCTTTGATCTGTTTTGATATCTAAAAATATATTTGACCCATGGTACTTCTATGATCCAAATTTCGGAGAAAATCCTTTGAAGAATGAAATTTACTTGAATAGAATTTGAAATTGAAACTTTGGACCAAAGACTTTGGTAATAAAACACTCTGTTTAAAAGTACCTCATTTAATTGGTTTTTTTTTTTCTAAATCTTGAAACCGTTGAATCGAACTGATATAAAAGATTGCTATCAACCATTCATTGATGCATAGAAGAGAAAACAAAAATGACTCAATAAAAAGTAAATATTCATTTTTCAGGTTCATCAAGTACTGTGACTACCTTTAATCGAAAGACAACCGCGCGAAAAACGCAACGCTACAGTATGGTTCAAGACAAGAAGCAGAAAGAAACCGTACCAATGTGAGTATATTTTTTGGTGCATTACGTTTGGTACATTGAGTTAAATGATTTCTATTGAGTTAAAAAAAATGGTCGCGTATTGACAATTCCATTTCCCTCGTTGCATACATATCGAATAGAGTTCAGCCCTGTTCGGTTGTAAATCGTCGGTTGTATCGGATAGAATGCGCACTCGTGTTTTGCGCATTTCCAATCGATACGTACGTGAAAATGCTATATATATATGTGTTAAGTGTTACTATCGCAAAACCGAGCATGCATGTGTATTGCACGTTGCCTCTTCATGTTTGTAAAGGCGATAATATTTACGAACCACTATGCGAATCATCCTTTTGAAAGATTGATTGCTTTGAAGATGCTACAAACGCGGTTTCTCTCGTTTGACTGTCTCCCTTCATTCTAAGTTCATTGAATGGAATTGAAAACGGCAAGTCTCAAGGCAGTCCATTTGCAGTGCCTTTGACTCTGTTTGCTCTAAATTAATAAAAATTGATTCATAAATGAAATAGCCAATAAAAAAGGAAAAAATCGTCCCATTTGCATTCAAGACATCCATTAACGACTGTTTATGACAGCGACCAAACATTCAATTTCGTTGTTTGTTGCCGCTGCTGCTGCTGACGTTGAACTTAGTCGTGTGCCTGTGTGCAGTAGTAAATGAGCGTGTGGTTAATTGAAAAAAAAAGGGAATTGCAACAACAACAATGAAAAAAAAAACATGTAGCGAAGAAATGGTGCCTCGAAGTAGTGCACATGCATGTGTCGCACACAAGTCACTCGCAATGTTTTCTTTTTTTCCGCTGCTTTCGTCAGTGGCATTGTAAACAATCAAAGTTGGATGAACTGCTACTGGATGTGAGTCAAAGAGTATTGGCTGAGCGAATGTGTGTGTGTATGGGTGACGTGGTTGATTGTGTGCGCGCGGGCTAGATTGAACGGTGTGCATGTGTGATTGTATTGGTACGCGGAGTGGTTATACTCTCTAACAAAGACCGTGAATCGAGTTAAGGCCTGGGGTCTCAATGTCTAGTCTTCAGCGTTTTATCCTTTTGTACGGTTGTGTGTTTTTGGCGGGCGTACGCGCTATTCGCTTTTTTTCTTATTTCATTCTCTATCTACCAGTTTTGCATTCGAGTTTGTGTTTTATCGTTTTTATTTTGTACATTTAAACTTTGTCGTTTTTCGTTGCACAGAGAAGAAAAACACTGCCGTGCAATTGTGGTAATTGTAAAAAGTGAAATGTGATTGAAAGCAACAAGAGAAGTGAAATTACCTACGAAATTTTATGTATTGATAGTGACTTTTATTTGCCATAAAATGACATCCTTCGGGGATTCGATCGTTTCAATGTGAAAGGCGTTTTCCAGTCGTAAAAAAACTCATTGCAAATTTTCAAGAGTAATTCATTCATGTGAACATTAGCATTATCAAGTGAGAGATTCTCTTCCCGAGAGTAGTGAAGAAAAAAAATCGAATCAAAGGGAAAAATTGTCAAGTGCAACGAGTGTGTGTGTATGTATGTGAAAAATTAGCATAGCAAACATCATCTTTGCTCAGCAGACTCTTTTAAAGCCAAAAGTTTAGAAAATCTAGTTAGACTCGAGCTCAATAGAAAAGCAGTTCATAAAAGCGAGTGGATTTTTTTCTATATCAACACCATCGCATAAGTGACTGATAGTTTCGTCGAGATTTTTGTAACAAATTTGCGGCGAACAAAGTGAAATCGAATCGAAACCAATCTAAATGGCAATAAAAGGATGAAAATGTCTATCGATTGATTTTTATGTTTTGATTGTACGCCTATCGCTAAATTGTGTTGAACCCAAACAAAAGAGAACGAAAATCGGCAGACATGAACGAGCACAATTCAATGGGATACAGTCGTAACACAGCTACTCCAAATGGAAAATAAGAAGAAGGTGTGTATTGTGTGCCTATGTCTTTTTTCTTCTTTTCTGCAAATTCAATTCTAACTCTCTCACACTCGTATGTGTATATGTGTGTCTCTTCTCTGTCTCGAATTGTTGTATCCATGCGATACAGTCTTTTGGGCGTTTATGTTGCGGGACGATTATAAAACGTCTCGATGATTCCATTTCGTTGTTGTCGACTCTTTTTTTCGCTCGTTTTCGCACCCGCTCGCTATCACCATCCACAATTCTTATTGTGTGCGTTTTTTTTGGGGGGTTTCGACTCCAAATGGCAAAATGTAAGTGTTATCGAGTCAAAGTCGCTTTTCATGAGGCGTGAAACGGTGACATTCGAATGAAAAAGATTCATTTCCGCTAAGAAATTATTATCCATAAAAAACATTATCGACTTTTATGCCATTCTTCTTCATTTGCCGCGAAGCCTGGCTCAAACTAAGTGGAAATGAACAATTCTGTGTCAGTCGACGTCACATTGTAATCTTATTATTATTTTCATTAATTCAACAGACAGACGCTTTTCGTGTTTCTTTTATTCACCCAAAATGGCCTGCAATTTATTCAAATCGCTGTTTTGATTGGATTTTTTTTATCCGAGCTTAACATAATTTGATCTAAATATTTGATTCTACCTGACATCAACCGTTTTACCTACATTATTTTGGTATTCATTCACAGAAACAAAAAAAATCAATTTGCACTGCAGCGCAGAAATAAGGTATCAAGTCCTTGATGTGGGTTTTCGATTAATAATAACCAACAGTTTTTTTAAAGGTAGTCATTAACAGACCATTTTGATTACCATTTCGGTGTTCATTGGCTATGTTTTTGCTCGTGTTATATCAGCCGTTTTTTATTGTTTTCGGTTTTAACTCGGAATTAGTCACTCAAACCGCTTATGTCACCCGGTTTTAGGTGTTTGCGTGTCAAAAGCCATTAAAAACACAAAAGTTTTCGTGGTTCCTTTTGCACCCGAACACATTTGACACAGAAAAATGTCAGGAGTTTGTGTCTTTTCCTCTCTCTCTCCATATCGCACCTATTTTACGACCGTTCTCATTTGGGTATTCCAGTTCGTTGAAGCTCGAAAATAAATCGATTTCATTTCATATTCATGTCACGGCAATGAAAATTTCACAAAAAAAGAGAAAAAAATATATCATCGGTTAAGTGTCTGTGTCACAATGCCTGGGTTTATTAAATAGAAATAATGAAGCAATTACCGTATGATTGCGTCAAGTCTGTTGTGTGGAACTGCATAAATCCTTGTTTATTTGAAATCAATTTAAATATTTATCATGTGCTTGGCGTCGCATATGCTGTGTACTAACATCAAATGTAATCAAGGAGACTCTCATAAAAAATAGAGAGACCACTCATCGGATTATACCGTGCCATTTACATTAATTGTTGGCGCTACCGCATCATCGTATACCATATTTAAATGAAATGGTATAATAGTTCTTCAGTCCGTTTGTACACTGTTCAACGTACCTGCTGCCGTTGCCACACACAAACATACGGAAGACGCATTGGATCTCTATGGTTATTATTTAAGTGCATATTCGATTCGAGTTTTTTGTTGCTTCGGATGAACTGTTTTTGCTCTATCGCACAATGTACACACCGAAACGCCTGTGGATATGTGACGCTGCATAAGCCATAATACCATTTGCATAAATGTATAAATTTCCATAAAATTTCACTCGATTATCCTGAAGTCTGTTGTCTATGTAAATGTGGAAGTAGAAAGAGAGAGAGAGAGAGAGAGAGAGAGAGAGAGAGCGACAGATAACGGACAGCGTTGCTAGGCGAATGGTTTTTGTTTTGCGAGTGTTTTGTGTCATTCAAGCCTTGGAGGTGTTTCGTATACTATGATAGTCTCTTTGGAAATTCGATTCAATCATATTATCAGTTTACCAGTCCAACGATTCCGCAAGTCATTCAACATTTCGACTCTCTCTGTCTGTCTCTCTGGGCAGACGATATTTATTCCGTTGTTCTGATTGTCGTTTTGTTTTGGGGCAAAATTCATGTCAAATGTAATCATGTTTATAGCGCTCTTCATTTCAGTAATTTCTCGTAACAAGACTTATTTGGCACCGTGTGTGTGTATGACTACTGGCCTGGATGGCTGTATGGCTGACTAAATAGCGAGGGTGAATTAAACATTAACTGAGTGTTTCGTAATAGACGACAAGATAGATGTGTAATCGATAACCACGTATGTGTGAGGGCGACGCTTGATTTCGGTGCAAATGACACACGCCGTAGCTTCCGAATGACGTCCGAAGACGACACTATAAATTTTATTGACGCCTCCGTGCATTTGCATCCCAAAACGAGCCAAGAACTTTTTGTTTTATTAAATTTAATTAAAATCGAATTCATGAAACGTGAAAACGAATCCATCATTTGTGCTCATTTCATCACGGGCGGTCGAACGACTTAAGAACATCCTCACTCTGTGAGTTAGTGTTGGAAATTCGATTTAGCACGGCTGAAAAATCACACACAGCCAATCACGCAAACAATTTTGCACAAATAAATCAGAAAAAATGTGAACAAGTCCATGTAATCGAATTTCTTTTCACTTTCACGTTGTCCCTTTTGCTATTGTGCAAAATGTCGAATGGATTTTTGCCTACAACCAAATTGATTTATAACGGCAACAGATGTTTCTCACTGTATCGCAACCAAATTCAATTTCCGCACACATTCTTTCTACCTTTCAATGGCATATAGTGTAACGCCATGTTCTTTTGGTGGAAGGTTTTTTTTTTTGAATACCGTAATCGTTTGTCATATTTTCCAGCTAGACGCTATGTACTGGCTTACGAGGAGAGGGCTCTTTAAAAATGCACAAGCTCAAGATTTTCAATTTCGTTGCATGCCACACGTACATAGAGGTCTACGGTTGAGAATGAATGAATCGCGGAATGAATGGGAGAAAAACACGGCAAACCATGTTATTCCATTCAACGAAAGAAAAAAACTGGATTGATTCTATGTTTAGAATGAAATTCACCCACTTTTCCACTTTTTCTTCGTTTCCATTTAGTCAATGTTTGCGATTCAAGATCAAAGCTAACAACTCAACCGAATCGCAAATAAAAATCGATGCCATCTATTCCCCGTTCGCTTGAAGTGACAAAGCAAATTTAATGAAGCCGAGTGTCAAACGCAACACTTGTCAATGTTTTCTATTTTTCAAGTTACAAACTACACGAAGACGATTACAATCAATTCGCTGTGCAAACATTCCATTGAACTTGTTACAAAGTGGAGCTTCGATTTTCCAATATCATCCCCATCATCGTCGTCATTGGTGCTGAAACGAACGATGATAGACAAAACGTTGAAAGCCTTTTGACACGCTTCAATAACATTTATGCTTGAATTTGATGGACGTCAATATTTTTATTTCGTCAATTTTCTTTTTCTGCCTTCAGAAGATTTATCGGCAACTGTCAATCAACCGAGGCAAACTATTTCAACTTTTCTGATGGCGTTTGCAAACACGCAATTCGATTATAGACTTTTATCGAAATGTTGCCGATGAAATGCCAAGATTTATTCGGATGGAATATAATAAAAGCTAATTTCCGTCATATTTCACATTTATTTCATTTTCCTTAAATAGTTCGTCTAGACTTGGGATCAGATGCCATATGCTCGTACGCTATGGAATTTTGTCGATTTTCTTATTCGCATCACTCTTGGCCGCATCCTTTATGCATAAAGAAAACTGGTTAACGTCATTGATGATTCTCTCAACGGGGAGAAAAAGAAACAAAAAGATGCAAGCTGAACGAAAAGTTCGTTTGGAGTGTCTCTCGTCGTATTCTCTTGGGTGTGGTCAATCGATTTTTTTTAAATGTTTCTTTTTCTCGCCTCACGCTCCTTATGTAACTAATGTTCAAACTTCAAATTGAAGACAAGACTTCAAACAAGACATTGCACAAAAAATTGCTCTAGTCACTTGAGAACTGTGCATGTGCACTCAACTCGAACCGAGTATCAAAAATGCCAAAGCACGTCTCACGACACTCTTGATAGTTGTTCGATTTAGACAAATGTTCTGTCGTCTGTATCGAGTCTTTTTTTCTTCTCGATCACGTCATTGATGATGTCACATGAAGAATGGCAGAAGAGAGATAACCGAACAATCAGAATAAAAAAACTTGCAAAACAACCACATTTATCTTCGTCGAATTTTTAGAGCACGAAAAAAAAGTTTAAGGGCATCTCAATCAGTCTACACCAATATTGAACGGAGAACATGTTCGATGGAATTGGGTTTGAAAAGTTTCTGTGGGGTATGTACAAGTACATTGTAAATGCTGTATACAGAGATGAGTATTTTCTCTTCTTACGTCAATGGAAGCAACCCTTCTTTTCCGTTGATAATTACAAAAACCAAAAATATTATACCACGATCTTTTTTGTATCAAGAAGATGAATCGTGAAAAATCAACACAATCACATTGAATTTTGGCTCACTAAATGAGCGCAGTCAACTGACATAAAACCGTTTCTTTTTTCAAAGCATTTACTTTGTTCTCATTTCAATGTGGCCAGTTTATTTTTTCGTTTCACTGTTCCATAAAGGGAAAAATGGTTTTGAACAATGGTTTTATTCTCCTCCACGACGACAACGATGAATAGCATGAATATAAAAACAGCATATTATTTAATATGTTCTCTTGCCCCACCATAAATCCGCCGAAAGTTTGCCGGGAATGAAAAATCGACCGTAATAAATTCAACGGAATTCAAATGGGATAAGTGTGTGGCGCTAGTGAAACACAGATTTCACGTAGCGATAGAAAAAAAACAGAAACGACTCTCATAATGCCGTTACGCCGCGTAATATGCTGCTGAAGGAAAAATCCATTCAGTAAACATCTCTTGTGCCACACTGAAAACCGATATTCCAGCGTATTTGCTGCATTAAATAGCAAAAAATAATGAACAACGAACAGCGGAAAACCATTACAATGGATTCATTTCAATGCAAGTGCATTTTTTTTGTATACGGATATTTTTTCCATCGCTTTTTTTGCTCTTCCTTTGTTGTTGATCTTTAATATCTGCGCCGGGAAAAAAGTTTTCATTTTATCCACAAAGTGGTTTTTCAGTGTGTTTCGCTTTGGGGGCCAAAAGAGCGCAATGCAACAAATTCTCAACATTTTTGACATTTGCATTCATATTTACAGCACATACTATCGTTTCCATCCACATTTGCCTTTGCATTTTTCATTTCGTTCGCATTTTTATGAGTTTTTTCCGTCTGCATGGGCGCTGTGGGTGCGTGCATAATGTTTTCGGCATATGTCGGAACATAGCCTCTGTCTCTTACATTTTATCTTCTCAACATTTTAAAACCGAAAATAAATCGGAGATTGTATCTGAATCAGTTAACCAGTATATTGAAGATGAGAGCAAGTTTGATGGAATGGTTTTTGAATCAAACATGTCCAATATGGAATGATACTTGATACACGACGTCAATCTGTATAAAAAACAAAATGTTCTTCAATACAACTTGGTTGTATGCTTTTTACTTCAGTTTCCTCGAATCTCAAAGTCAACCGAACTGAGCCAATGGTACTCATTGTTGGTCGCTCCAATATTCATAAATCGGCAAGATTACAATGTACAATTCTAAATTAAACCATGAAAAATGTAATAAACTCGATTAAGACAATGATGGGCTGGTTTATTGTAAGAAAATTGGTTCATAAATACCTAAAAATTACAAATGTGATTTTGACGGAATTACTCTACCGTTCTATTGTTAACACGTACTTTGATTACAAGGATGTAAATCATAATTAAAAGGACGAATAATTATTCGTCCTTCATACCTATCAATTACCAGCAAGGCACTACGTAAGCAACGATTTTAAAACCAAATGACTGAAAATTTGACTCAATTTGAAATCATTAATGACTATAATTAATTCACCCGAAACTCTGGCAAGTCATGACAAATCGGCCGTAATAAATTCCATGGAATTAAAATGGAATAAAAGTGTGGCGCCTGATAAAAAGCGCAGTTCGAAAAAAACGTTCCCGTAATACCGTGCTAATGTGCTGCTAAAGGGAAGAAAATCCATTCGGCAAAAATCTCCTTCATACTTTACAATTTTACATCTGAAACCGATATTCCAGCATATTTGCTACATTAAATGGCAAAAATAATGAACAACAAAGAGCAGAAACCCATTAGAATGGATACATTTCAATGCAAGTGCACTTTCTTTGTTTGTGGCATTTTTTCCTGTACATTTTACTATTCATCCTTCATTGCTGATCTTTCATATCTACGCTGCTGTGTTGAGTCGGCACAAAAAATTGTTTCCATTGCATCCGTTATTTCGGTTGGAGTGTGTTCCGCTGCGGGGCAAAAGAGCGCATTGCAACAAATTATAAACATTTATGACATTTGCATTCATATTTACAGCTCATAATATCGTTTCCATTCACATTTGCCTTTGAATATTTCATTCAGTTCGCATTTTTCATGAGTCGTATTTTTTTCCTCTTCCGTTTTTGTTGTGGGTGCGTGAGCAATATATCTGCACAAAACTTCGACTCAATCTTTTACACACTCACACACACATAAAACGCATGCACGGCGGTGGCAAAGGGGAGGGAAAAAAATGATTTACTTTTTGCATAATACATAAAACGTAGACAAGCAATCAGAAATTATTTTCGCTGCGTTGGCCTAAAACGATGACGGCTCGATGAAAACGAGCGGCAAACAAATGACGCAGCTCACGGTGTCTCACTCTCCAGGGAAAGACTGTGAGGGGTGAAGAGTCACTTATGATTCATTTTGATGATTCGACCGTCTTTTTGTTATTTCACATCATGTGCAACGCTCATTTATTCTATCGTCGAAAAGATTGAAGGATATTTGAGACATCACTAAAGGGGTCGTCACTTCATTTCTCAGTGGTCTCCCTCCCAAAAGAGATGTATACAGCAAGCGCCAAACAAGTGTATGGAAATGACGACAAAACCTCATTACGCCATTTCATATAAATTTGGAAAATAAACGACACGTTTTCACTATTACACCTTTTCTGGTTGTTCAGTCGGTGTAGAAAACAAAAAGCATTTTGATTATTTTCAAGCATCCTTAATTTTGCCGGTTTTGTTCGTCGTGTTGCACGCATCACACACACACATTTTAAACGGCAGTCAACAACGTTTGCTAAATGCGTTTTGTTTTTCTATTTTGTGCATGCACAAATCCAATGTGAGGCTAAATTAATTATTTACGTAAATCGTAGAGAAAATGTGGAATGATTTTATGTCGCACTAACGAGAGAGGGGACTCGATTGTGCTATGCACAACGATTTAACTCTAAATCAAGTCAGAGAAAATATGTAAATTTGCATTTGCTTCGTTATTTGCTCTTTGAACAAGCGCACACGGAGGAGAGATCGGATGAAGAGGGAGAGAAAGGAGCGCAGGAAGCTCATCGTGTGATTGCATAATCATTTGAAACCATTGAATAACAACCAAACAACATCGAACTGAGCCAAAAGCAAACATCAAGGCTTAACTGCTACATACATTACCACGGCAAACGGACCAATATTTGTTAAACACAATCGGCTGCACGCCGTCAAACCCCAAACCCTATTCCGAGAGAGAAAGAGTTGAATGTCATTTCGAAATGGAGTGGATCAAGACAATTGATTCAATGGATCGGAACCAATTTTGCGTCATCATGACGACGGAAACGAAATTAGTTGGCAAAAGTCAAATGAGAGTTTAAATAGCATTTTCGAAAACTTTCGACATATTTCGAATGGATTTTGAAGAATGTTCAATGTCTCTATTCATTGAACATTCAATCGAAAAGGGTAGACTAAAAACTTTGACTATTTTGGAAAATCGAAGAAACTACTTTCGACATAAATCCATTGAAGTTTCCAATTTTAAGCTGCCAAAAACCGAAAACTTTGCAATCATTTCTTCGATAAACAAATGCAATTAGTCGACATCATTCATTAGCCCATTTGCTTGGGCAACGTGTAATTTTGGAAAAGCTTTAGCCCACAAACTATCAACACAAATGCAAGGCTTAAAATTACGATGTTGACAAGTGACTTTTATCGACTGCGCTTTCAGCATCTTTACGCAGCGTAAAAGTTTTAATTAGAGCGCATTTGCTTGCTTTTGCAAGTGTGTACGAGACAAATTTGACTCAATGAATATGAAAGCAAAATGAATTTCATTCTGAATGCTTCCTTTCATCATCAGCACAGCGCTTCATTGAAATTATGTACATGAAGTGTCCCGGTAACCATTCAGACGTTTCCTTTGTAGCTGCTATTTGTTCGCCTAACTTCAGTTTTACGGTCGCTGCTAAATGAAAATATTTGTTCTGATAAATATAAAGCACGACTAGTACCGGAAATACCGCTCTGTTGAAACTTTTTTTTATTACAAAACAAAACACACGACAAATAACATAAAAAACATGATATAAATTAAAGCGACGCCGGAGAGTTAGACAAAGTTTTTATTTGAAATGGTGTTGTACAACGATGCGACGATAATTTGCACGTAAATTTCGAAAAATAACAGCTCAGGAGTGTGCTTGAATTAATCCAAGTGACAAGTTGTGTTCCGACGATTAGAAAATCCGTTGTTTGAGTTCAGGATGAGTCATTAAAAAGTGATTCATTCACCGAATGTCTAATTGGTTTCGAAAAGAGAAACTTTTCCATTTTATCCGCTTTTCATTGATTCAAATACACATTTAAAAATCTCTAAACATTCTCTGGGCTACTACGAGAAAGCTTCATAAAGCTACGGAATAATTAAAATGAATGTATTTAAATGGTTGCAAAGGGTCGTTTTTTATCATTCAGTTTTCTTTAGTTTACTGGGGATGTACCCACCAAGTACGTTGTAGTATATTAAAATGAAACTTTCTTGTTTGCAGATACGAGGCACTAAACACAGCGGAAACCAAACAAAAACAAAGTAAAAGTCTGGGCGATCTATTAGATATGGTGAGTGGCATAGAAAAAAGGGAGAGGAAAACAGTTTAAAATGAAAGATGCTTTTGTTAGCGACAATAAGCGCAAATGAGCATCAGCAGCGGCACATTGTGTTTTTGTTAATGGAAAATAATAACCGCTTTTTTTAATGGTATTTTCAGGAACAACCAGCAACAAACAGAGATGCAACAAACGGCGGTAGCGGTGCATCGACACCAATTACACCAACACAAGAATCGATTGCACTGAAGAAGGCGCTCGAATGGGAATTGTCGTTGGATAAAACCGATTTACGTTCGCATGCATGGTACTATGCGTCAATACCACGGCAACGTGCCGAAGAACTTGTTGAAAAGGAAGGCAACTTTCTCGTGCGAGACTGTGTGTCACAGCCCGGCAACTACGTGCTCACATGCATGACAAAGGGATCCATTCTACATTTTGTCATAAATAAGGTGAGTTTGGATAACTTTTTTTCTGCGTCGATGACTGTTTTGAGGATGAAACACGTCTGAACCGTTGCTCTGCTGCCATTCAAAGTCGATTGAATGGTTATTCTTTTTTTTTTTACGAGAAATCGATAAGCAACGGCAATGTTTACCCAATGAAGTTACGAAATCGGATATCATTGCTTACTCTGTGTCATTCAACCGCTCCACTATTTCACCACCGTCACTCCCCCTCGGTCGTCGCCAATGGTTCGAATAGTGTACCCAATAAAATCCATCAAATCCCACTCTTGAGCAATATCGTGTGTAATCTAATTCTATGTAATAAAATTCCGGACAATAATAGAATTGGCAAATCAATAGCATGAATGTCGTTCGCAGTCTGCTGGATTTTATTTTACAATGTCTATCAAGTGCATGTATTGTAATACGAATCATTGTCATGCTCAAACAAATGATCGACTTACGTCAGCATCTTCAAGATATACCACGAATCAATGTTACAACATCTCCATAGACACAGACGTTTTATTATTTTTGTTTTCAAAACATACGCCCGTTGAAATTTTCCATTCTGACGCATGTTTTCGAATGGTATTTTCCACTGAATGCTCTTGATTCATCTCCGAAATTTGATTTATTCTGCCATCCAATTAACCGAGAAATTGGCCGCGCTTTTTTCGTTGTCTCTGTTATTTCCACATTGAAATTCAATTATTCATATGAAAAGCATTGACATTGATTTGCATATTTTGGCGAATTTTAATTGAATCGTTTGCATTTTGGTTTAAATTTATTGTATATTTTCATTTGTTTGGTATATAGGTTTTAATTCAGCCCGACACAGTGTACGAACGTGTGCAATATCAATTTGAGGATGATGCATACGATACCGTGCCCGATTTAATTACATACTACGTTGGCTCTGGTAAATCAATTTCGGCCGCATCTGGAGCACGCATTCGACATCCGTGCAATCGCACATATCCGCTATCATTTTATGCAACCAAATATGGAATCAACCAATCGATTGCCAGCTCACGAGGTGTCAGCCCATTGAATTCACCATCACTGGTTAACGTTGGCTTTAGGTATGTTGATTGAACAACAAAATTCTATATGGATGTCTGTTGGATGCATTTTCCTTTTTTGTTTTTCATTGAACTGTAAAATTCCATTCATTTCAATTGGCCAAAAACGCAATCAATTATTCAAATTGGATTATTTATTTTTTTCGTTTCTTTTCCAAATTCAATTTTCCCGTATGAAAAACAAAAACCCAATATTAGATATCCGTCATATAGCCAGCTAATTGGCATTAACCATTCATATCATAGTCCACGATCGTCCCCACCGCATGTCAAACGAGATATACCACCGCGACTACCGTCGAAAAAACAACGATCACATTCGCTGACACCCATTCAACCCGGTCAAACCATGACCGCCTGCTCTATCATTCGCAATTCAAATGAAAAGTATTGCAGTGCCGATGGCGTTGTACGAGGTTAGACATGAATGAATTATTCATTGAATCGTTTGAGTGAGAATTGAACGGAAAAATTCTTTTTCTACTACTTTAAATTCCATTTTCCATCATTCAATCATCATATTCTTACCGATATCCATTACTTGTTCACAGAGAAAAACAGCGAGTCGAATGGATCGTTAAATAAAAAGATCGAAAAGCATTTAATTCTGGAGGATAAGTGTAATATTGCCAAAGATTGTGTGGATTCGCCAAATGAGAATTCGACCGATGCACTTAACCGTGCAAATATTGGTCATTTGTCGTTTGGCCGTACATCATTCGACGGGCCCATCAATCACAGTCTCAACACACACTCTCTGCCTCGGCATAATGCAAACAATGGCTTTCGTGGTGGCATTCAACGCAATTTGATCCATTCACGAACGGCCAGTTTAACCCGTGACGGTAGTCTTGATGGATGTACATTTAATCGGTCATCGTTTCGCAAGCAGTTTGAGGAAGAGGAAGAGGCAATCACACCGACCGATGAACGAATTACCTCACCACCACCAAAACCAAATCGTTCGATGCTAAATCTGCGACATGACAGCACAATGACACTCAAAGATCTGCCACTGGATGGTGGGCCACAGTTAAATCGTGTGGTATCATATCATGCGAGTGGCTCAGATTCGGGCAATGGGTCAGGTGATTCAGCACAAAGTTCAGCGGCTAATGATACACTCGCCGAAGGATTTCAGCAACCACAACGTGTCGGTGGTGTTGTTATTCGTAACCCGAAATTCCTATCAAATTCCGCTTCATCGACGACACTAAAGAGCTATGCCGAATTCGATTACACCGAGATTGAAAATAATTTAATGGCGATGGAAATTCCCGAGCTCGAACAATGCTCGAAATTCGATTTGGAGAATTTCACCACACTTTTATTGCCAGCAATCGAAAATAAACCATTGGACAACGATGCATTGAACACGATCCGAATAATGCTGAGCGAAACAGCGCCACGAGTTATTGCCAATCACATGAGTCGCATCGATTTTAAACTACTTTTGGACGGCGCTTCCAAGACTGAAAACAATGAAGAGAGCATTTTCAACTGCAGCGGCATCGAGTTGATCACCTTGAGCCACGGCGAACAATTTAGAAAGGACTTAATCGAACGCACTGAATGTATACGACTACTAGTTGCTGTCACCGTTTTAACATGCTCCGATGATTCGGAACGAGCTGAAACGATCAATAAATGGATTCAAATTGCGACTGATACGAAAACAGCACTGGGTAATCTCTATGGGTTTAGCAATATCATGCTGGGATTGTGCATGCCACAGGTAGGAATATAATTGTGATGTTTGGTGAAGAAAAGAAACGGTTGAAATAAAAATGAAGATAAACATTTTGAGAATAAACCAAGTCTAATAAGACGTTTCGCATTTTTCAGATTGAACAATTGGAGTCGACCTGGTATATGCTGCGACAAAAGTACACTGATAGCGCATTCAATTTTGAAGCCAAGCTAAGACCTCAATTCAAGAATATGAATAGCTGTACAAATCCTTTGGCGCCAAACACAACAGTTCCACACATTTTACCATTCATTTTGCTAAGAGATCGAACTGTCACCGATATGCTAAACCGTGAGAACCTTTGAAATTATTTAGAAGTATTTCCATTTATAGACATGGACAAGTTTTCAATTGTTTTCACCCTTTTCAGATATGAATCAACCTGGCCCACCGTCATCATTGGCAACGGTTTGCATTTTGCACTGGGAGAATAGTTCAGCTGACTTTGGTCTAACAACCGTTCACGCACATTTAGAAGCACTACGAAACTTCAGCAACAATCTTACTTTGTATCGACGCAACGCACAAGCCGTGCTCACCGACAATCGGATCGATGAACTACTTGAAGATTCTTTCAGGTATGTACAATAAATAATAAATGATAACTCAGGTACTTACTTTGAACAATTCCAAGAATGTTTTCCAGCTTTAATCAAAATTTTTGCATTTTCGCAATGGAACCAAGTTTTTGTTTCTTTTGCAATTTTCTGTGTTTATTTTCTGTAATCTGTATTCTGTTGGAATGGCATTGTTTTCATGAATTTCATTTTTGCATCGTCAAGAATTTTGAATGAAATACTTTTCGTATTAAGACATTTTCAACGCTGAAATGATGAAATACTTTTCCGTTTTCTCTTTTAGAACCGAATTCCATATGAAATTCTTATGGGGCAGCAAAGGAGCGCACGCTCCAGCTGTTGAACGGCACACAAAACTTGGAGAAATTCTGTCGCTAATGGCACAGAAATTCTGTGGAGGATCAAATTCAACCCTTAATGGAGGTCAATCTGGGTAGAACAATGCACAAATTCAGTAATTTCACATGGACAATAAAGTGATAAAACCGAATAAATCCAAATGAAATTCGAATATCAAACTCACCCTTTCTATGTGCAAAAATCAACATAAACTATGTAATAATCGCTCTACATGTCATGTGTATGGCTAAAACTTAAACTAAAAAATGTGAAAATTGATGGTAGAATTTAAAGCACAAACGCCATTCGTTTGGCGAAACAAAATATGTTCGACAATGGAAGAAGACGAAAAAAATGAATCGAAACTAGTCAGAATGCCCTTAAAATACCATATTTGTAAGACGAAAACGTGTATTGGTTTTGGAAGAAAATCCAATTTATTTATTATTTGATGTATATTTTTCTTTATTTGATATCGTTCAATTTCAATTTTATCTCTATTTGTTTCCCGATTTTTGTGATACTAATAATTTTAAGGAGAGTTGTTGTTATGTTAAATTATATTGAAAAGAAGACAAAAACCAAGCAAAAAAGATGGTTTTGGAATAAATTATGCGTATCTGTAGAGCATACACTGTGTTGACACACTGGTAGCTACAGAGAATCAATGGACAATTGGACATAGCTAAAACAAACCCTGTGTCTTGCGTATCATTTATAAACACATTGACTGACATAGATTTCGGAAGCAAATCATCATCGGAATTATCGAATAACAAACTAAAATTAAAGAGAAAAAAAAATAGTCTAATTGTTGCGATGGATCAGGCATCACATTTTTTTTTTATCAATTCGAACTAGAATTTTCATATTGTACGGATCAATTGTTTCATATATTATGAGAAATGAATTCGGTTTCGGCAAGCAGACAATTTTGCATCTTTTCATTCAAACTTTATCAGCATACGGAAAAAAACTGCCGCACTTTCGAGGGCTCATTTTTGACGTCATTTTTTAAGCAAAATAGTTAGAGTAGAAATTTTTAGGGATTTGTACAAAATACGAAGAAAAAAAAACAAAACATAGCACAAAATTAACAGCAAACTATTGCGTATTTGCATGAGATAACACACCGTAGTTGTACCGGTGTAAACCGACATGAAATTTAATCAAAAGTAGCATTTGGAATACCTTAGTCACATTCCTAGATGCTTTTCGCCGAATCAACGCATTTCCTTCCCCTTTTTGCACTCGCACTTCGACGTACATTCCAACCGAACATTTTACGTACAGAATAATTCTTCCAAACGCAACACGATGTTATGACACAGCAGTTTTTTTAACGCAAGCAAAAAAAAAATTAACGAAATTTTCCTACACGAGAAAATTGTTTTAAAGAGAAAGAGGAAAAGAACACCGATTTGCTAACGCAAACAGAATTTGTAATCCAAATAATATTTATTGAAATGTAATGTTAGTCTTAGGTATTATGAATCCAAAATTCGATGAATATCCACACACAATAAATCTTATTCGATACATTAGATGGAAAACTGCAACTTATTCGAAATGACATATGCATTATTTATAATCAAATTTACAAATTAGTCGCAAAAATAATAAAGTTTAAATTCATAAATGAGATGGTTGTGTTTATTTTTGGGTTTTTTTTTCTTATTTAGATAATATTAAATGCATCAAGCAGCAATGCGAAAGCTTTTAGACATCTTGAATGATATTTAGAATTAAATTGTAGATACCGCTGATCTGACTTTCATTCTAGGAACAATTTTATAGTAAAGTGTGTGCAAGTTTGACTTTGTGTGAATCGCAGCGTCGTATTGTGATGAAGCTGACGTTGATTTCGGTTGATGCCCATTTTGTCGCTAAGTAAGCATACTCTTCAACGTAGATTGTCACTTTTTGTGCTCCCTTCAGATTTTTGCGTTCTTTATTCAATGCTTGGAGGTCGATTGATTTTTCTTTAAACCACCCTATTTCGATCTGAACCAAATGCGGTGAATGACGAATGAACGGCAAAATGTCATCAACGGATGTAGTCAGAATGAATAATCGTTGGAGGTTAATGCATAAGTTTGGGATTTCGGTCACGTTCAATCCTTCATTGCGTATTGTAGTCAAGTCGGCATGGAAACCCAGTTCCTTCAAGTTGGGCAGTGATGGCAGCAGGACACTCTCATGGATATGCAGAGTAACTAGACCTTGCAATGCAGCTAGTTGATCCTTCGATGGGCTGTTCCATAGGTCGATGTGTAAATGTTTGTAAAAACCACGTAGGTGAAGTTTATTCAAAGAATCGATGAAATCGGATTCACGTTCCGAAATGTGTTCAATGGTCAAGTCATCCAACTTGATATTGGAATCAATCAGATAGCGTCGAATTTTCCCAACATTGCATCCTTCGACCGTAAGATTTCGTACATTTGGATTCAGCTTGAAAAATCTGTTCAATTCATCGCACAAAACTGGACCCACTAGCTTTAACCGTTCAAGTGTTGAATATTTTTGAAGAAGGCGATTTTTGGCCATACCGTAAGTATCTAGAAATTTCAAATTTACACACCGTTTAACAAAATGTTCATGAGCACGCCCTTCGAATTCGCAGAGTTTCAATGAAATTTCTTCAACCGTTTTGAGAGCACTTCCTAAAGTGTTTATAGATGATTCAGTTAACGTGGTGTCAAATAAATCAATGCGCTTGAGTGACTTGCAATTTGATAGGAGGTATGCATTCGATTCAGTTATTTCGCCTGTCCAATTGATTATCTGGACATATTCACTGAAATCATTCAATATGGGTTCGTCACCGTTTCTGCAAAATATTCTGCGTTTTGGGTAGTTTTCCTTGAAATACTCGCCGGCGACCCATTTGAAAGCCTTGCATGTGCGACCAAATGAAAGAACATCTTCCAATGACAGCCAATCGAAAATATTGTCCCAGCAATTGGTGTTTAGTTTGAACACCTGTGGTTGTGGTCCGCCGTACAGTTGAACGTACCATTGAATTTTGCGGGCAATAGCAGCTTGGTTTTGGTTTTGCTCTACGTTTTGCTGTGGACTGTTAACTTCCATGACGTTTGGTTGGCTCATTATGTGGATTCAATGTGTGCTTTGGCGTATGCGTTGAACAAATTCAATCTTCTAAAAATGAAAAAAAAAACAAAGAAATTAATTCAAAACATCTCATAACGATCATGTGACATGGTTCATATTAATCCCAAGTTTAAAAGTTTATTTGTACCTTTAACAAGCCGTTGAGAATTCTTTCTTCATGCGAATGAATGATGACTACGTCTGAATGCTGACGACCGTTTTGTTTTGCGTCCTTTGGTGTCGGTATCGATTGATTTGAAGCAAATTTCACGCTGGTAATTTCACTGTGCTAAAATCTATTGAAAAATAAACACATTGTTGGAGTAAAACAGTTTTTCTGTGATCAATTTTCAACTTTTAATTCTATTTGAAAGCAAAATCGAAGGCAAGTGTTGATTTTTTTTTTCTATCGGTGCGATTTATTCTATTGATCCGATAGCAACAACAAAATAATCATTTGTCAAATGGTAATGCATATTTAATCCAATTCAATGGTCCTCACACAAAATGATGATGCAAAAAAATGAAGAAAAAACGATGCACTGTGTGCTTACCTCGAAATACGACATGTTCTAAGCAAAAGGCGCCAAAAGTGCACTGTGATATATGATAAGTGAATCAAGCATTTAAAGTGATGATTTCGACCGACTTGAAGTTGGTCCAGTTTCATTCGTGATGTGTCAAAATTTGCATACTTTCAATCCATGAATAACAAATTGAAATAAAAAATGCATTGATGAATATTTCTGTCTGGGATTCATGGTTAATACAAATTGAAAAAAAAAATAAAAAAGAAAACCGCCAACCAATTTTAAATTCTCAAAAGTCCACTTTAATAATAATTTTCGTGCAAAATTATTACATGATTTCTGTCTATCCTCTACATTTCGAAATAATATTGAATAAAGTTATAAAAAAGGAAATATAAGTGATTGTTTCTTAAATAATTTTGTGGGAAAAAAAGCAGAGGAAAAATAAGATTTTTTTTCATGTTCAATGTTCTTGTTCATTCAATCGATAGTAGTTTGTACTATTTCACATATATATCAACAGCATTCTGTTATTTAAAACTGTTTCCAGAGTCGCTTCGGTTATAAAAAGAATGCAGACGAAAGAAAAGGTCCGTACATAAAATAAAAACTAATTGGATTCTTGCAGGGGTCGAAAAGTAAGTGAGGTAAAGTATTTTAACTGATGTAAAGAATTTCCAACAATAAAAATAGAACTGTTTTTCTTTTTTCTCTTAAACTGCAGGCAACATGTGGATCGGTGTAGCGAATTTGAAATCTTCAGGGAAAAGTTTGCTTGCGTGTGGATACATCAGTTTATACGATTGACGAATGGTTACGTCGGCCACACCGGCAATGTCACCGATTTCCTTTTGGCTTCGTTTTTGCTCTGATGCCTGTGATGCCATGTAAATTGCAGCGGCAGCCACTGATATCGGCGATCGACCAGGTACAATGTCCATTTCGACGGCTTTGCGTGCGATATGTGTCGCTGCACGTTGAACCATATTCGGCAGGTCTAAACAAAGCAAAATAGAATGCATTTAGTTGGTTTTCAATCAATCGAAAAGAAACCATATGATTTACCCAAATTGGCGCAGAACCGTGACATAAAGTCAGCGGTGGTGATGAGGTCAACAGATGTAGCAAGTGCTTTCAATGTGAGTTTGAAGCAACGACCAATTTCCTTCTTACTAATTTTGCTCACTGCACAGATTTCCTTAAATGTACGTGGTACTCCCTCCTGTCGACAAGCTATGTACAAACATGCTGATGCCTTAGCGTCGTTCGAACGACCCTTGAGATTTTTACCGTCATGCACTTGCTTGAACAGATTATTGGCCCGATCCACGATAGTTTTTGGCAAATTAATACGGTCGGCCATTTGGGAGATTTCCTTGAATGCGGCAATCAAAGCACGGTCTGAACTGCTCATTGTTCGACGATTCTGGTATTTGGCATCTGAATGAAACAAATATATTGAAATAAAAATATGTCAATATTTCCACTGATGCGTTTCCTTACTTCCAAATCCATCAAATGATGCTGAACCAGTTCCTGGGCCAATCATGGTGGATAAATCGCCACCACTCAATAAAGGATTCTCGGGTCCACCGACACGAGATGGATCGACGCCAGATTTTTCATTGCTGAATGTTCTCCATTCAGAGCCCACATCTATAACACGATCGCCAACCACCAAACCGCATTCCGAACAAATCATGTCGCCTGCTCTGTAATCTTCGATCAAGTGTGCTTCTGGATGTGCATAGCACACAACTTTATTCATCATACCCTCAGTTCTGAAAAAAAAAACAAAAACAATGAACCGAATAATTTTAATTACAAATTGCTTAAAAAATACACAAATCTTATCAAAATTCGGATTTTTCGTGGAATTTCACTGTATCATACATAAATAGGTCCTGTGCTTGCTCAGCAATGAGCGATTTCTGAGATGCGTCAATTGTGACGCAAGAAGTGAAAGCGATTCGTGTCGATTGTTTGTAGAGCGTGCATTTTGTTTTTATTGCCAATATATTCTTTATAATTCCAATCGATAAAAACATTCTGTTTCCACATCTGTTTTGTTGTGTTTTATTTTTAAAACGGCCTATTTTTGTATTCAGACAATGTGTGTTGTGTTGTGGCCATTTTTCTTGGGAATTAAATGTTCCATTTTCGAGTGTCTCACATCATTAAAGATTCAGCATGAATTTGTAATGCGATGTATTTGCTTGTTTGATAGCAAAAAAAAATCAATGAACGAACATTCATGTCATGCGTCTCGTGGTACGATATCTCGTGATGTGATATTGAGACCAAAATACCGTTAGTAGACTTTGGTTGGGCAAAATATTAATGGCACCACTTTAAATTGATCTTTGATGCAAATATTCCCTTGGATTTTCTTTCTACTTTTTTTTGCACACATAATCACATTCCGAGACACGCAGCAAATATTTTCATAACATGTTGTAATGCGCCACAAAAAAAAACTTTCAACAATTTCTGTTGATTCTAATACTTTTCGGTTGTTTGTTCTCGTTTTACGATGCAATAAACGATACGAAATAAACAATTTTACCTTGAAGTGCTAGCCATTTTCCAATGTTGTGTATGTTTTGTCTGCTATTCAAGCAAATTCACTTTTTCTTTTTCGTAAAAAAACGATATTCACGTATTTTCCCTATCTAAATAATGCATAAAACTATGCACCAATCTAATTGATCCCAAGCTGCTTAGAAAAAAAAACACAAACGTTGAGTTTTTTACGGATTTTTTTATAAATTAGAAAATGTGAAAAATGTAAAAGAAACAATCGCAGCAAAACTTGGGATTTAAGTGCGCTCAACACACTCGCAACACACAGTTTACATATTGTATTGAAATATGTCACAGTCAATTTTATATAGAAATTTGCCGAAGGCGCCATCTACGTTTCACTGTGTGCACAGGGTGAAACAAAGACAAGTGAATGGAATGAATGGAAAAGGAATTTTCGTTGGGAATCGACAAATATTGGCTAATTTCAACTCGATATTGCTTTGATTTTTCATAGAAACATTTTTTAATACGAATTTGCAGGAAAAACTACTGTATTTTCATAAGAATCGAAATTAAACATTCAACAGCTTTCATTCGACGTCCAACAAGTTTGTTCAACCATGCATCGGTCTTTCTACTTGGTTTGACAGTCTGTGAGTGTTTGACATAACGTGACAGTTTGATGCTTTTACAACATAAACGTTTAGCTTTGCTATTTATTTGACTCGAACCCAGACGATTTACATCATCTGAATATAACATCAAATCAAAATGGTAAATTCAAACGAAAATATTTGAGTTTTTTTCCCTTGAAATGAAGCTAAATTTCTCTTTGTTTTCTTTCAGCTACCACTTTCCTTGTTGAAGACGGCACAAAGCCATCCAATGGTAAGTATTCTCGGTTGTACATCTATTGATTTTACAATGACTCAGTACCGTCATTCTGAATGCCGGTTCTCTCGTTGCACGAAATTTCAACCTTCAATTCCATTTCTAGTTGGTCGAATTGAAGAACGGCGAAACATACAACGGACATTTGGTGAGCTGCGATACATGGATGAATATCAATTTACGTGAAGTGATTTGCACATCAAAGGTATGAAACAATTTCATTTTTCTTCGTTTCGTACGATTTAGTTTCCTCTTAGATTTTTTTCGAGCAACGAATTTATTCTTTGCACGAATTGTGAATGAACTTATTTTCTGTTCAATTATTTTATTCTGGGCCAATTTTTTATTCTGAGCAAAATCCATTGACTACACTCTTCCGCTCCTTTTTCGCAGGATGGTGATCGTTTCTGGCGTATGCCTGAATGCTACATTCGTGGCAGTACAATCAAATACTTGCGTATTCCGGACGAGGTGATTGATATGGTGAAAGAGGATGCCCAAATGAAGGCACGGAATCGCCAGGAAATGAAAGGCAACCGAAACCAACAAAACCAACGACAAGGCTTGGGACGACCGGGCCAAGGTGGTAACCAAAATCGAAACACATTTCAACAGCGCAACCAGGGCAATCGTCCGGGCAATTTCCAACACAAAAAACCACAGCAACAACAACAGCAACCAAAATGAACAAACCCATTCACATGTGAATCATTTATTATTTTTAATGGAAATCATGATAAATAAAAGCATAAGAATTTGAACCTTCTAAAATAATGGATTGGTCTTTTCATTTAGCATAGCGCATATGTCAGCGGCGAGACAATGCGAAAAGTGTCAAATACGCGAGACATAAAGGTCGCGCTTTCATATGGTACATAACCTTAAAGTTTGTTTTGATATTGATAAACACAAACGTGGGTATTGACGAGCCGCTAAAACAAAACGCTTTCATTGAGTTCCGAGTGACGAATATTCAATTAAATTGGCACAGTGCTTCATTTTATTGTGACAAATTAAGATAAATAATTCTTTTCGTTGGTTTTTTTGTCCATTTGGTGGTAAAATCGTAGTAAACACTGTGCTGCGTTGAAAGTTTCGAGTAAACAACACGCGAGACGAAGACTTCTCTTCTGACATTCACTATTTGAACGCTTAATGATTCTGGTTCTGGCTGATTTTACAATATTCAGTACGAAAATTGTGACTTTTTCCGCTTTTTGGTGTGGTTCAGTGAAGATTTAAAAAAATATAATCTTGTTTATTCTTATACCTAGTGTGCTTGCTCTTTCACTCATCTCCAGAGAATCTCAAATTGACCAACAAGTGTCTAGCGAAGGAAATAAGGTTTTCGCGTACATTTTAAATACTTATAACTCGATTGAATTTTAAATTCTTGAAACAATTGAGAACGAATCATTGTGAAATCGTGAAAATACAGAAAAATGAATGAAAGTGAAAATATCACCTATACGCCAACAGATAGCGCTGTTCACGTGGTCGATGCACCCGGTGTAGAAATGGTGAATGCCTCGGATTCAAGTGGCGCGAAAAATTCGAGAAATGTTCAAACGCAACACGGTGACTATCAATCGGTGGATGCAGAGAACATTTTTTTGATTCCGCGATGCCTATGGCCAGAAGCGGAGGAGGATAAACCATGGACAATACCTCAGGCGACAACAAGCAGTGATGCGAGCAGTAAGCAGGAAGAAAAAGTGGAGCAAGTCGTTTGGATCGAACCATTCGCTGACGAGGTAAGTTACTTGGAAGAAAAAAATCTCCATCGAAAAGAAGAACTTGAATTGACTTGAATGCGTCCTTTTGAAATTACGCTAGAATTTCTGCCTATCCTCTGAACTAAAAAAACTGATTTCATTTTAATCATAAATGCAGCGTAATGCCGCACGAGAAATTGCCCAAGTAAAACATGCAAAATGCATGCACATTGTTTTCGCATTGCACACACATGACGTGAAAAGGAAGAATTGCATGAAAATTTTAGTGTTTATTTAAATGTTGGAATGCGGCACCATGATATATTTCTGCTAAATTGTTTCATGTTTATTATTACGTGAGCGAGGCAACGAAAATTCCCAAAATGTTTTATGACAACACCAATGAAATTATACTTGAATGCATCAAGTTGCAGATGATTTGGCACCGTTTTCAATGGAATAACATACAATTTTCTGTGTTTTTAGTGAAACACATAATTTTTTCGTAGATTCATGCTACTTCTGTGATGATTAACTGGTACTTAATAACCATGTTAAATGCAAATGTTTGGTTATTATGATTCCTGATGATAAAGTGCCACTGCAAGATCAAACATATTATTTATAACAAATTCGTCAATTGATTTCCAACAGGAATATCATCAAACAAAGGTATCAAAAAATCCCATTGAATGAGATTTTGTTCCGCACTAATAGCTCATTACCGTCAAAAGTTTATGCACACACATAATGATGAAACAATAATGTAATTTCCATTCGGAAATGCATTGCTAATGATCGTGAGCGCTGGTGTTACAGCAAAGCACGTTTAAACTGTCAGAACTAAATTGCCATGCATTATGATGGAACATTTCGACTGCCGCCGGCTTTTCATTCATTTTAATGCACATTTCAGCCACTTTTCCTGTTAACTCTGTAAAACAAGCAACAACCAAAACTTTTCCCTTTGAAACACATATACACAACCATCCAAAAATTAACCAGCCAATATAATATTTTAAATATTTTACTTCGTTCACCCTCAAAAACTTCGATGCATCGGTTGTGTATGCTTTTCGTCGATTTACTACATTTTTTCTGTTTGTTCCTGTTGTTCTGGTGTGTACAAGTGTGTGCCGCACATACACAATTATCAACTCGATTAATTCCAGAGTTGAAGTTTTCAAGTGAAAAAAAAAACCAACAAAGACGAAGTGACTACGGAACATGGGCTGTACAGTAAAAAACTATTAAATCCACGCCAGACAAAAGGAATTGTTGAAACTTTAGCCGTAAACATAAATGATAAATGCATTTGCACTGTACAAAAATGAGCGACCATTTTCGCATTGGAATGGCGGCAGCCAAACCATAAATTGTAATAATCAGAACGAAAAGAAAGAAAGAAAAAAAAGGAGGAAAAAACGTAACTCAGGAGAGAAATTGCTTCTGAAACACAGGTTACAATTTTAAACGAGATTACACGTAATTCGGATCAAGTTGTACCTCTTAATTTTGTGAATGAACATGTGTAGCGAGCAAGATGGAAAATTTTCCATCGAATTCACCTTTTCATTCAGAAGAAGGGAATAAACACAATAAACTCCAGCAAATTGCACATTTGAAATGCAGAAAATGACGAAAACATGTTTGTTCCGTATTGAATTGAGATTACTTTTGAATAGAAAATTACAGGAAACGCAATTGGCTTGTGACAGAATTGAAACAACGGAGAACTCTTTCTACTTGATGCTCTTATACTACTGCATAATGAATGTCTTAGTTTTCCGAAAACTCCGCTCACAATGAGCTGTCAAAGTAATTTTATTGCTTATTTTGAGAACATCATAAAACTTGTTGAACACAACTATGCATAGAATTTATATTTTGTTGTGGAACTAATGCCGTAGGAAGTAAGCGAACCGAAAGTTTGTTATTCGGATATTTTGTTTCTTCGAAAGGTGACTCTTTCTTCTTTTTGTTTTTGGTACAAGTTGATGTACCTTGGTGATGTGAATTTCTCCATTGGATTTAGAAATAACCCAGTTTTATTAGCTGAAAATGTGATTTGTTACGTTGATTCCAATTAAAATACGAGCTATGTTTGTTAATTACGCATTGAAATGATGGGAACTTATGAGTTTGTTCCACATATCATTGCTTGTTCTTTTGCTTTCGGCTTTTGCTGTTGAAATGTAGATTTATGTGTAACTCAATTTCATTTTCCATGTAGTGCCTCCATGGTGCATGATGGTGGTTGTGGTGGTGGTGGTGGCCAGTGTGTCATTGTAAAAAGATACATATATGTACATAAAAGTGCTACAATCTAACATATGCTCCAGCCAGTGCCATTTTATAGACCATTCATAGCGTACATATTTTCATCGTTTTTGTCGTTCGGTCGCTGTTGTGCTTGTGGCTTTCGGGGCAGCAACTTTTATATTCGCTCTAACCAATGATAAATAAAAGCACAAAATGATATTATCCTGCTGTAGCAATGCATGTACCGAAAGAGAAGTAGAGTGGGAGGAAGGGAGAGAGGGAAAGACTCGAGTGACCAAGCAATAAGATAGGATTGCAGAGCGACGTACACACTGTGAGAGTAAGAGGAAAAGTGAAAAACTCGCACTATTTGAACAAGCATCGGTCTGGAATTGTTGTGAAAATAAATTGCATTGTTAAATCGGTCGTAAAACAATGGAATATGACTGAATTTACAACAGTGCATAACATATGGCCAAATGTGAAAAATTTAATTTCTCTCCAAATGATGCTATTTTAACAATATTCTCCTGTTTTTTTTTTTTAACACACCACTAGCAAATCACCAGTTCTATTAAAAAATAACCGGACGTGGCACTTGTGGGTAACTTTTTTTAAGCCATTTAATAACGACGAGTGTATTGCTTGAAATGAAACATTGTTCGTTATAATAATTTTATGAATCGTTTATGTGATCGTCAGCAAATAAAGTAAAGTAAAATGGCACGACTCTCTCTCTCTCTCTCTCTCTCTCTCTCTCTCTATTTAATCATAAAATGGCTTTGATATGTTCACCTTTATCTCTCGCAACCCAAACAAAACAGAAAAAAAATTCATCATTTTTACACGAGGCAGCGTTGTTGACCAAAAAGCGCATGAAATGGGATATAAAACACTATTTGGATCTGCAAACAACAGCAGAACATTATCTCACTACATTTGCAATTGTAAATAACTCAAACTAGCCAAGCACTGTGAAGCACTCTGTTCGCTCACACATTCGCATTGGATTTTCAAAGTTGTGGCATTTGATTCTAATTAATAATTAAGCAACTGTTCTGCGGCAGTTCATTTTGACGATAGTTTGTGTGCTGCGCTATGCTGCACACACGTGAACAAATGTTGAAATATTACCATTTTGGCGTTTTCCAGCGGAAAATTGAACGATAAAATAATAAAAACAAACAAAATGGCTGGAAAGTTGGTGTGTATTCGACACGCGTACTCATAGGGGTATTGCAACTACCATAAAATATATGTATTTCATCAAGTTTATCAAGCTCTTTCCGAGTTTATGCATAGTGTTGAACTTTTGTTCAAGCTCTACCATCGAAATGTACAGTAAAATAATTTACGAGCACGACGTAAGATGGCGTTTTTTCTGGTCAAAAAAGTTGCAATATCCCTTTGCGCGTACTCTTTCTCCTCCTCTTCCTTCTGTCGTGCTCGTTCTATCGCTGTCTCTCTTTCACATTCACACAACAGCTAAATGAATCGCATCGTGGTTTTTATGATACACATAAGCGAGGCGTACATTCATTAATATTTGTCACTGACCAAGGTATATGTGCAATTGTGCATTTATCAAATATTAATTTCGATTCTGCTGCAAACGAAATGATTTACTTTTGCAATAAAGCTCTCTATGCCCGCCGTTTGCCGTGTCCCTATCCCCAAACACTGCTGTCACACTCAAACCTGTCTCCAGCAGGAAAATTTGGAAATTGTTGGTTGATAATTTTCCAATCGAGTTGGCAAACGAGCGCGAACCAAATTTAACGAAATTATTTGCGAATTTTCAATTTCGAAAAACGTTGTTTATTTGGAAAACTCATGAAACTTGTTGTGAGTGTTCTTTTTTGTTGTTGTTAGTTTGTGTTCACACCATGTGAATTACTTTTGTTTGTCACAGTTTGATAAAAATTATCAGTCCCATTCGTCTGTCACACAGTGAAATTGATTCGGACGACAAAGCGGCAGCTTGACAATTTGTTGTGAATTGACATCGTCAAATCAGGATTTAATTTAAACAAAAACACTCTTTTAATCAGTTACGAGAATAGTATGCGAGCCGATATTGGCCACATCACCAAATCAAATAATGTCGCCTGACAGCAACATTGTCACGGCTATGGCGATGACAATGCCAATTTATATCTCACCGTTCAACTTTAATTAAATCAGCCGAGTCAGCATTTTGTTGGCGCATATACATTTTTTTTCCTCGTCCTCTCTCTCTCCCGCTCTCTTTCTCTTCCTCAATCGCTTTCTCGCTCGCACGTTCCATTTTGCTCTGATCGGTTTGCCGGGGAGTAGCGCCAGCAAAACACTTTGCAATTTATATGATAAATTGCACGAAACTCATAAAACTTGTGTCTCTCGCACCACGATCATTTTAATCGAATTAACTCCGGTCTCTGTGTCGACCCTTTTTCCCATTCTCACATTCTTCTTTCGGTTACTGCTGCTACTGCTGAACCCATCCCAACACCACCCGTTTCCAATAATGCCAAAGAACGTCACACTTAGGCAGTGTAATGGCATGCTGCTACCGTAATTTATGTAGTCGATATTTGCATTATCTTTTTGATTAAAGTTTCTTTTCCTCTGCATTATTGTTTTGCCGTTAGTTTTTTTTCTCTCTTTCCCCGTTCATTTTGCTGTCGCTTCCATCGACAACATTTCGGCATTGGGATAAACGAGAAAGTTGCATGAAAATAGCCAAACTAACGGGCGCTTAATGCGTTCATCGTCACAACAACAGATAACATTGTAATCATTACCGGAAAATATACAAATGTAACAGTAAATACAGTTATCATCAACATCCGCCAGCGCTCTGCCGATAAAATAATCAATACATAATTGCGCACAATTCCAATCGACTGCGGGTGCAAACTGGTTGTGTATGTGTTGTGTTGCGTTAGTGAAAGAGATCAGACAGAGTGCGGGCAAAGAGTGGCTGCTATGAGCAGCCTCATGTTGTGTAAGAATATTGATTCCTACGGGCCGAACCAAACATAATTACCGCACTGGCTGCTACATTCCATTTCAATACACATTCGTTGGTGCGTTTCGTGGAATTTTTTTCTAGTTTTTATGTTATGGACGAAAGAGAAAAACAATTGCCCTGTGTGCCCCAATCCCAAAGTGAAGCTATTTTCGTCAAAAGCATTTTAGCCGTATTTTCATTAGACGATGCCAATCGATAATTATAATAATAATGATGATGATGTCGAATGTCATTTCAGTTTGGTACTGTGTTCTCTTTCAGCAGATGATGCGTTGTTGTTTAGACATGGCTAAAAACATGGCACCAACATTGGGTAAATGTACGACGTCATGTCGTGAAAATGAATATATTCGTCTCTGTAACTCAATGTTGCAAACTGTGCATGTGTGTGTGAATGTGGTGTGAGATGACGAGAGACTGCAAACTGGGAAATCGAAAAGCTACAACATAAACATAACTTTTATTTTAGCATTAATAATGTCGAACAAGAAATGAAATTACATTTTCACTCGATCCGTGGCGTTGAATCCATTATTATTATGTGCCTTTCTCTCTGTGTGTAAAAATTCCCAAGAATATGTCAGCATGTGTGTCAACGATAAGGAATATGGCACCAATTCTTAATTCCATCACAAACCAATTCACACCAAAATACATTTCACAGTTATTTTGCAATACGATTTGGCTTCTCCCTTTTTCACACACACACATAACAATATTCTCGCATTCAAATGCATTTCGCAAATATAAACACTTTCGCAGTTTTCTAATCTGATTGACATGGATTCGATGCCATTTCTATTGGCACTATCCATACAAATCGATTCAATAGCGTGGAAAATTGAGTGGAAATATCAATGCAATGTCGTCGCATCGATGTTTTTTCGCAAATAACGAGATGCACAACTTTGTTGGCGAAGATGCAGAAAAGAAAAGAAAACCGGGAGAGAAGCGGCAATGGCAGATGCAGCAATGACATCCACTAAGTATAATAGTCAAGGCAAAAAGAATGCGAAAAAAATACAGAGAAAAAACATGCTTAAGAAAGTGTTGTAAGCGAATTGCAAGGCGCACACACACATACACGATCACACTATGGAATCATCGATATCGTTTAGTTGGATTTACATACACAAGCTGATTTCCATTTCTTTCTGTACTCCAACCCTCACAAGATGCCAACAGAAAATGCTTTTACATTTCTATCACTTTGATGCAACGTATCTGCAGTCAGCAACGGGCAACTCAATCGCTTCAAAAGCTTCAAGCGACGCCAGAAATGGATTCAGTTTTGATTTCAAGTTCTAAACAGCTTGAACGGATTTATTAAAACCCATAATCAAAAGACTTGTAAAGTTCATTCAGTGAGAAAAGATTAATATTGTCATTTAAATCCAATAAACAAGAGAAACCTCTTTGTTATTCATTCTCAGTCGGAGAATCTCAGAGATGAGAAAAATCTATTTAAAAATCATTTCATACGCATCTTCAAAGGCTTCACGTATCTTCCGCCCAACCTGAGCCGCTTTATATTGCTTCGGTTTGCTTTGTAGATTTCTTACCACCCTTTGCTTCTGTTGCCAATCACAGTTGATTCGCAGTATGCTTGATTGGTTTCTTAATGCAGTTCATCCGTTATCTTATTGCTTGTTTCGATGGCAATAACAAGCGAGAAAAACACAATTGAATCGTATCTCGCATCGTTTGATTGCAGCAACAGCAGCAGCAGCAGCATAATTTAATCTAATTTTTATGTCGGAATTACAACGGAGGTCGTCAAGTAAATTGATTTGAAAATAGTTAATCATGCCAGCGAATAAAATCTCTTTTGATTTTATGATGTAATTGACAAGATAAGCTGAAATGAATCGACCCTCAAACGATTAATGCCGTTTTTTTTTCTTCGTCGTTTTCCAACCAATGTAATGGTTACTAAACGGCGACTGTAATTCAATCAGATAAATTTTGGTGGCAAAAAATTTATGCACTTACTTGCCCCATCTATTAAAGAGCGGGTGTGTGTGACGTAGTGTATTTTCATAAAGTGGCAAAGTCATGTTAAGCACATTTTCGCTGTGTCATTCACTTATATATTCGTAATTCCTTCAAATTTTATCGGTGGCATCGTTGAGCATCAAGTGCATATCGTTGTACTCTATTTTTGGCTCACACACACAATGTGATCTCATCCGAAATGTATGTGATGGAAGTGAGTTTGTTTCGTTTTTTGGTTTTGGTTTTGGCTTTCGTTTTGTGTATAGTATTTGCTGTGCTGGTGTCATTCAACGGATGAGTGTTGCGACTGCACCAACGCTTGCAAATGGACTCAATTTGTGGATGGGACTTGATTGTGTATAACGTACTCTAATCTGTTGCGATAAGTGAACAAACGTGTTAATAGTGGAGCTTGTTTCGAAATCCATGGTATTCGCCCGGTTCAGCAAAAAAGCGAAACCATTCGAGTTTTTTTGGCTGCGGTTGAAGTCATTTTCGGTCTTAGAAAATTTTCACTTTCCAATTAGACGTTTGATCATCATTTTGGTGGCCGCATCGTCTCTGCACCGCAACATTTTGGGGTACTTCTCGATGAAACTGTCTTTCTGCTTCGCAAAATGAAGAAACTTCACTTTAGCACCGTCTGCACCATTGCTTCGTTCAACGAGCTGTGTGATGTGCTGGCGGGCGCCAAATGTGCACACTGCACATTCATAGATTGTTATCACTTTAAAAGCATTTTTTTCGTCTCTCTCTCTCGCTCTATCCCACTTTCTCCCTGTTTACATTTATGGCGATTTGCAAGAATATGCAACTAAACGGATCCATTTCCATTGTCCAAACATTTTATTATCAGTATTTCGCAGTTGTTCACACCATGCGCTGCTACCACTATTCATCTAGTCTGTAGTGTGTTTGCCAATGTTTGGTCGCATGTTTTCGCAACACATTGGCCACGGTCAAAATTTTAATTATAAACAAAGCGACACAGACACACAACGAAAAATACAGCGACATCCATTCGTTAAATTTTTTTTTTCAGTTTTTTCCACCATCGTTTTTTCTCGCCATCAACAGAGGGAGAGAGAAAAACGACGGTCTCTTTTTTCCAAACAACATTTTCGTTCTTCGTTTCTCACTTTTCCAGTTTCGTTTCCATTTTTTCCCGTTTAATAGAACCCAAGTGGATTAGATCGCATGACTTTAATATACTTTTAAATATTTTGCATCGTTGCAGAAAAAAAAACTGAAAAAAGCACAGAGAGCAAAGCCATCGTTGCATGTTTGGTGTTGTTCGTCTTTACTGTTCCGTTTGTTTATTTGGTAAGCATTTTGTTAGTTAGTATTTGCATTTTGTGAATGCAAACAAAGTGAAAACCATTGATAAGGGAGAGAACGTACCAAAATTTATCTATGTATGTACGGCATACGGAACGCCAGCTCGAATAGACGTGATATTTGATACAAATAGAAAATCTATTTGTTCTGCTACAGAATAAATAAGCTTTCGAAAAACAATTGCTTTGGCCTTCGCATTCTTTTTTTTCCCGATTCGTTTGGCTGTTGTTATTCATTCGCTATTTGAGTCGTTTGCATTTGTGCAGGACACATTTTTCTTTTCCTGGATTTTATCTTTTTGGACATTTGCAAACATAGTTGCCATTCGCTTTTAGCTTATGAAATGGAACAAAGCTATGTTTTCCAATGGAATTTTTTCAATTGCACGAAGGAGGAGAAAATGTAATGTAAATGCACTGTAAATATACGATTTTCGTTCGATACAATAAGTAGCGATAAGTACAAATAAAACAAGGGACTTTTGCTGGCGAATCATGTTCACTTTATTCGATGAAATGGGCAAAATAAATTGCGTCACAGTTTCACAGTAGCGGCGATGGTGCCTATTTCATTTTGGCATTCATATCTAAATATGACTACTGATAAACCACAAGATGAATCACCTGTCATTTTATCATTTACGACAAGCTCAATTGTGCCCACGGTTTACAGAGAAAAAAACAATTTTAGAAAATATATTCGTAGGCGACTTTTGTCGACAAAATCATTATCAATTAGATTCCATTTGAGTTTTCTGCATAGAAAGTAAATTTATAGGCCAATTTCAGTGGGACATATTGCCTTCGATTCAGTGATGCTTTGGGTTCATTCATATCAAATTACAAAGATTGGTTCGGACAACAACAAAAAAGTATTCATAGAGTAACACTTGAAACGTATCAGGTTTCTTTTTCAACCTCTCATCCCGGATCAAGTTTTTTCTTCTTCAAAGAAGTATGCGAATTTATACGTATCGTTTTTTTAACTCAGGACTCTGCCTTTTTTTATGGGGCTTCGCACACAAAATATTGGAAATTCGTGTTCGATTGGAAAATGTATGGTTGGCTCATGCCAATATAGAGAGATGTGAGTGGGAGAAATACCGTATTATATTTCATTTAATGACTTATTTTCCACAAATCAAAAATAATTAGCTGATGATGGCAACATTTTTCCTCGAAATGTTCTTGACAAATTATTCCCAGAAAAGTAACAAAAAATTTGTTTTCAAAGCAATAAAAATCGTCAGTTTTCAACACGAATGAGTCACCTCAGTCTTTCAAAATGACTTACTTCAATTTGTATCACTAGAAAAGTATAAATTGGCTTTAAAAGTGTCAAAGGATTGTTTTGGCCAGTTATCATACCTCTCCATACAAAGTTCGGAGTGTGCGGAAAAGTAAAATGTCCTTAAAGATTACCTCAAAAATTTCTTTCAGTCGTGTTGTTACTTGATCTCTGATAACATATGAATAGATAGCGTGGTTTTTGGGACTGTACATATGTGATGGAGTACCATGAAGTTTATGCTACCTGAGCACAGTATTTTCATTTGATCAGACTGACCCGAATAATGTCAAGTTTAATAGCTGTGCGTATCTTTGTGTTGATATTATTTTGGGTTATGCTTCTCACCAAGTTCCCTCAATTTCGTTTCGTGTTCATGTTCAACCGAATGCTTTTATCACTTTCGGCGTTATCAACAACAAATACAAATTCAACACATGCTATTAGAATTCAGTATTTGGTGAAACAAAATATTTACCTTTTAATAACGTTCACAATCGAATCTGAAAACAAACACCTGATAAATGGCTACAACATTTATCCAAATGAGTTACGCAACGCAAAAAGTCATCATTTGAGTAGCATTGACGCTCATTTTGGCTATGCGATAATGTAATAAAACAAGTCATTGCATTTACATGGTGAAATTCATAAATTCATACGTGTGCGTCACACACATACATCAAACAAATTAGAGAATGCACGTAAAAAAACACCATTACCAGACAGCACACGCAATCGTCTCATTTTTCACACGTTGAAAAAACGGCGAGCGCACAGAAACTGAACAAAACGAAACCAAAAGAAAAACATAATGGAAAAATTACATGAAAATGTATTTTTATTAGGTTAGAAACACACGACGTGAATTAGAGAGTAGGGTGATTTTTTTCACCGATCTCCACCACTTATACCAAGGTCGGATTTGTGTATTGAAGAAAACGGCAAATGTCAAAAAGTAAATGGAAATCCAAAGAGCAGCGGCCAGGCATAAAGCAATCAAGTACCACAATGGAAGCGCGTCTTTGATGAAATTGTCACTGTAAATATGATGAATAGCCTGCAGCAGTAGAACAATCATTGATAATGTGATGACGTTCATCGTGAGAAACAAACAGAAATCATGCAATATATATCGACGACGGCCATTGTGTCTCATCCAGATTCCAATTGACTGAAATAATCCATATCGTAGTTTTTCGTCACATTCAAATTCAAACCGACATAGTTCACATTGTTTCGATCCAATACGATTCAACCACTTTTCGAGACATTGTCGATGCACTTTGGCCATCGTTCCTTTGCACGAGCACGGCTGAATCAAACTACTGTCATCGTACTTTGTACCATAGCACAGTCTACAAAACAGTTGGTCTTCCTTCGACTCGTCGTCGCCTGAATCGGAAATTGATGCCTCATCCGAATCCACACGAGACAACACTTCTTCCACTCGTTCAATGGTTTCGTCATTTGTAACCATTTTACTATTTTGAAATTTCACTCAAACAATTTTGCGATTCAGTTTTGAAATGTGAATGCAATGTTTACTACGTTCATTCGCCCTGGTGTGTGTGTGTGTGTATTGATCAAGCACCGGTTCGGACATAGAAATATGTTTACCTAGATGTTCTATACTGTATAAATATGCAAAGCATAGACGCATACGGACGACCGTGCGACGGACGTATCACCAGTGCCATCGTTGTTTACTGTATACTGTATTCATACACACACGTACGCGTGTGTCTCGCAATGCACGATCGCCCGTTGATACGTTCGTCGCACCTTCGTCCGTACGCGTCTATGCTTTGCATGTTTATCTTGCATATTTCTATATCCGAACCGATGCTTGGTATTGATTTGCATTTCCCCACCCGGACTATCCATTCGATTCGGTTGCAGGTGATAGTCCTATCTTATAAATAATGCGACAACATGCATATGAATATGGCGGAGTTAGGTCGCCGAACCCCGTGCCGAACCACACCACTGAAAATCAATTTTGCATATTTTTTCTGTTCACATGAAATGGCTACAACAACGAACGAATAGAAAAAAAACTGTTTCTATCAAATGAAATTTATTGAAGCGCTTCTCTCGACTTTTGTGAATTCAAAAAAATAACACGGTCGGAATATGCCATAGATTATGAGTTTTCAGTCATTTTTCCAAAGCAATGATTGATTTTACCACACACCGATAAAAAATGCGCTGTTCACGATTCAATTCATATTCATCGCACTGGGTAACCTTAGCCAAAGGTTTTCTACTTTCGACGTTGCTCATTGTACGCGTTGGATTTATATGAATCGAACGGGTTTTTTTTCGGGATACATCAACTGCCATGACTTTGCAAAAGGAACGCGCGATAGCAATGCGATCGATATGGCAAACTGCACACTATATCCTTATGGAAATATGTCATAATGCTTGAGAAATCAAAATATTGGCGTTTTTACATTTTGAATGTGTGTGTATGCGCGAGCTCTCACGAGCGCTCGATACGTCACGAACTCTTCCCGCTTCTGTTCAACATTGCCAGCGTGGCAAATGATTTTTCTACACGCAATGCAGTCGATTTTTCTTCGTCATTTTCACCCAGGCGATGTAACTCTTCTTCTTTTTTTCCGTTCCTATTCAATTAATTCGAATGGGGTGTCAACGGCTTTTGTTTGTGTGTCATTAAGATAAACGGTAGCGACAGTGGAACACAAACTGATTTTTATCGTACAGTTTCTTTCTTTCTCGCTCTCTTTGTTGATTCATTTGACGCGTCTAACTAGAACGAAATTATTCTGCATACATTTTGCAATGAACGCGTACGCGTGCATTGCAATCGTGCTAAAGATGAATAACATCGATTATAAATATTTCATTGGAATGAGCTAAACCGTTTACCTGACTGAAACCAATTCGTTTTACGATTGCTTTAGCTGATTTCTCGAAGCCGCACGATTTGTACATTTTCTACAAGTTATTATCGCTTCGCCAAGCCAAAATGTGATTATTACATTTATTCCATGAATTATATTCGTAGAGAGCACTCACCTATTTTTTTCTCTATCGGAATTCACCTGCTCCTGAACCATGAAAACTAATGTACAAATTTCACATCAGGAATTTTTCATTAATTACCGATACTGGCTAAGTGTAGAAAATCATTTTCACGCTGCCTCGAGACACATAAAAATAAATCTAAATGAAACCGAAGGATTTTTCTCTCTCTGGTCGCCCATAAATTGGGTCATGTGCGAAGTTTTCGTTTAGCTGCAAACAAAATTACACAAAGAAAAAGCTTTTTCCATAGAAATCATCACATAAATCCGATTTCACCAACAACTCAATTATCGACGAGAATCAGCGTTATTTCAGTACTTTCCGCCACACCATAGTGGATTCTTTTAATAGAGGACACCTTTTAACGGAATTAACTTTTTCCGCAATTTTTAGCAACTTTTAATCTGGATCATCTCAACTCACACAAAGTATTCATACGTATATAAAATGTCATCAGCTCACCGTAGTATTATCTTAAAAATCAGATTGCTAAAAGCAGACAAGCAGCATTAATACGTCGAAAAGAATGTTGAAGTTGAATCAAATGCGTCCGTCGTCTTTAAACTTTTTCTATGTTACCTTTCGTCCCGCCAAGCATAACGATTTTCGCTTTTAGCTCGCTTTAATCATCGCGTGAGAAAGATAAATTTTCTTTCATCAGTGCCGCGAAAGAATGTGCCATGCAAAAGTGTAGACAGAGATGATTCAGGTACAAAGTGTGTTGCTGGGATTTCGAAAGTACTGAATTTTGTCAGAGATCAAATCGGACAAGTTTCAATAATGAAATAAGAGGATGAAGCTCAAACTTTCTTCACTCCTTTTGTCCGAAATGATTTTCGAAATGACTTCATTAATATGAAAGTATTTGCAGATGCGGTTTCAACATGTTCATTCGAACAAAAATTGATCCACTTTGAAGTAAGTGGCTGAATGAACTTGAGTCTTGATGTGAACTGAACACATTTTAAGAGTGTGAAGCTCGAAACTTTAATCACACAAGGATTAAAATCTCGGTTTGGTAAAAAATTTCAAGAAGAAGTATCTTAACAAGTTCACCGCTAAATGCATTTGTTTTTAATTATACTTATTCGGTTTACTCAGCGCACAAGCATCATCATGTCCTTATGTATAAAAGCTTGTGTTGTACCAAAATCAGATTTGTTCCTTTAACAAAATCCGTTGAATATTTGTATTTTTAGTTGTTCAAACGTCTTAGCATCGTTTTAACTGTGATAACAAGATAGATGAGCATCGCTTTAACGACGTACTCACATTTTCAGAAAAAAAAATCATGCATTCTCAGACGAAAAAGTGCAACCAACGGTTTTTTTTGCGTTATCGAAACCAGACTCTTGAATCTGGTGAATTGATATTCCTGAATGGTTCAATGAAATGTGATTTTCTAGCGAAAAAAACATGACTGAAACATAAGCTCAAAAGATGGTTTGCAACAAGCGTTACCATTTTACGATTAAAAGCATGTTTTTTTCCTAGATTCTCACTCAATTTATTCTTTTGCTTTTGAGACGGTGCATTTTATTTTTCCTCTTCTGTTTACATCCACTACAAATCGTAGTGAAAAGATTGTTTCCATTAGTTTGTTGATTTCATTGGTGGATTGGATTGGGTGCAAGTTCAATTTCGCGAAATAGATCCATTCACGAGTTAGTTCAACTCGTGTATCCTGTGTGAGAGAGTTCAAATAGCTAAGCGAAAAAAAAAATTAGTGACTGACTTGTGACTTCTACATCATCTTTTTACATATTTGCGGTTAAATGGAAGTGTTGAATATTTGATGGTGTCGATAGTGGAAATAGTGGAAAACGTCGGTAAGTTATGTGTGGAAAAATGTGTGTTGAGTTCACACAACCATTGCATGTTTGCCGTATGCATCAATAAAAAGCCAAGCATTGATGCACCAACGAGTGTTCGCAAGCAGAAGCAGCCATATAATTCGATTTAGTTTTCCACGGTTGACGACAGAGAGAAAGAGAGAGAGAGAGAGGGAGGGAGAATGAAAGATGAAGAATGGTGGTGCGGTTGATAGCTTGCACGATAGAATAAACGATTTGCCATTTCGAGCAAATTGAATTTTGTATTGTTGCTCTTGTGCTGATGGAATTTCATTTTTTTGACACACACACACACACACACACACACACACATACGATGAAAATGACATTCAGTCGATGGGTTCCATGATTTACATACCAAAGCAGCTAGGTGACAATCTCCGAAATAAGACTGGTGTATTTTTAAACATTTCTGAATGGTTGCATTGGAGAAAAAAAGCCGAAAAGAGAATTTAATTAGAGATGTGTGGTTTTCGGAGTCATTTTCGGACGCTTCAAATGGAGATGTGGTATGTGTGTGATTTGCATACACGTTGCTCCCATTCACGCTAATCGATTTGGACGTGTGATAAGTGAAACGCGATATCATCACAGCAAGTGAGATGCACGATGAGTTTTGGCCTGTGTGCACTGTACAATGCAGCAGCAGCGTTTGGTGCGGACAATGCATTGATAGCAATCTATTGCCTCCTGAGCATTCCATTCACGGAAAATTGAATTCTCAGAAAATACGTGTAATTGACTTCAATTTGCAGTTCAAATATTGTTAAAAGAGGCAGATGACGACGACGACGACGAGCCATGAAAGCGTAGTGCCTGAAGCCTTGATCAAACAGAAATTCGGATCCGTGTACCTCGGAACGTAACCACTGGAATTGCGAAAATTAAAAAGGAGAACAGGTGTTTTGCTGGTGAAAAGTTTCCAACACTAGCACAATTACAAGCTTCAAGTACTATAAATTTTATCTCTATCGTTTCCACTCGCTCCCGTTCTCGTTGGTAAATTGCTTTTTGGGCATTCGAAAAATGCGGTGCTCATTTCAATGTAAATTGATTTTTGAGACGTCGTCATGCCAAACACATAGTGTGTGTGTGTGTGCGTGTGTGTTCGTCGGTATTTAACAATGTCGAACATTTCGTTGCAAGTTTCCGAATTCGAAGCTCGAGATTGAGTCTGGCTTTGGCCCAGCCGCAAAGATAAATCGGCATTTGAACAATCCAAATGCCGAATACCCCAAGTGTGATTTCTCCGATACAGTTAATTAAATACAAATGGCAACGAATGCTAGCGTCGAAGAGCCTTTGCCCGTCTGAACTTGTTTCGCTCACTTAACGTAAATCAACTGCAATCATGCGATTTAAATGGAGTATCCGCTTTTTAACGACTTCAAATTCGATGTGAGGATGAAACTTTTTCGGACGACAAACGGCAAACTGGATAAACGATGTCATCAAACAAAAGCTGGTCTCACACTGGTAGTGTGTTGCCACCGCGCCGTAATCATCATTCAGTTATGTTTGTATGAAAAATTATTTTCACTTAAATAAATGGATTTTATTTATGCCGTTTGCGCGCTCCACTGCCGACGAAAGCTTAACAACCCCAGCCCAAAATGTGTGACTACTTTTTTGACCCCATTGTGTCATAAATCACGATAATCCATTTCCTTGAACATCAACAGTGTCGCATCTTCTCGCTATAATTTATTCGAAACCAATTCAAATCATCATAGCAAGAGATCCGTTCCATGTCAAATTGATTGGATAGTCATTTATTTTCACGGTGTGACAATTTTCTTTGTTTCCCATGAATCGTCTACTCTGGGGCGTTTTTTTTGTTCTCTCGCTACGTGCACTTTTACGATTTGTTACTTGTGAATCCGTTATATTTTCTGTGTTGCGTCGCAATTGGCATTGCTATGTACCGAGGACTTCTGTCTGGTGCTCATCAAACTGCGACGTCAACAGCAATGCATCAAAGTTTAATATATTCAGTCGATTCCTTTTTTTTTGCTGTTCATCTCTTGATGTGATTCTCGCGGAATGCAAAAAGGGTTCACGCACACACACATATCGAAACTTCGGAACATGCTCAACAAATGAAAGCAGACAGACGCACTTCATTGTTTACCATCATCCATTCTGATTGAAAGATGGTAATTTGGTACGCGGCAATGGCAAAGCAACGAACAGAGCAACGAAACAAAAATACGAGATGCGAAAATGTGCGGAATGTAACATATTGTCATGCATCGCATTGAAATCATAATATGAAGTGCAAACCCTCAAGCAAAGATCAAATCATTTCGTTGAAATATGAAGAGCAAAATGCTCGTACCCACAGATGAGAGAGGGAGAGAGAGAGAGAGAGAGACAGAGAGAGAGAGAGAGAGAGAGAGAGAGAGAAAGAGAGAGACCTGCAGAAAAAACACCCGATGGAAAGTGCGACAAAAACGAATTCACACATTCAATTTATTTAACATGTTACGTACAAAATGCTAGGGGGAAAGATCAATTTTTTTTTCCTCTGAATAAGCCTCAATATAACAAATAATGATAATTTGTAACGATCCTATGACCTTTTACAAATATTTAACCGATATTTGAATATTTCGCCGATATACCAATATTTCGTACTAAAATTGGTAGAGATATTTAGGTGAAGCGCACTTAAGCTATTGCTCAAGTATCGCGTACTTAGGCCATTGCTCGAGTACCGCGTACTTAAGTACTTATTTATCAGCAAACTTATCATGTCATTTCTAGTGTCATTTATTTCTAGACCAGTACTACGGCAAGTAATCATGAACTAAACATAATTTCGTAAGATAATTCATATGTGATTGTTCATAGCTACGTTTATAGAAAATAGTAATTACAAATAAATGTAGATTCTGGTTTCTATTAATTTTTTTATTTCATGCATAATCAGTTTTCAAAGATTCGTTTGATATAAGAAGCAGATACAGGTAGAAGTATAGCTTTCGGTACAGCGCTTTAACCAAAAGTACGTGGCACTTAAACGTGAATTTAAACGAATTCGCTGATGTATTGTTATTTTTCAAAAATAAGCGTTTATCTGCATATTGGCAGATATCGGCGTACATCGGTCTCTATTGTTCTATATTTTTATGTTGAGTTCACATTAAATGTACACGATTGACACGAATGTTCAATTTATTTGACCAATTCACACCAATATACCAATGAATAACGATGAATAGCCAATAACATAGATAATAGCGTACGACCAATTGATCTTTCCCCCTGGACAAAATGTGTGCGAATGCTTTGGCAACGGAAAACCAGCACAAGAATGAGACACAACTAAATGGTACTCTTCGTTGGGTTGCTCATTCATTTTTCTCTTTTCGAAATGTATTTTGTTTCGTATTGCCATGTATTTCTTTCTCGTCGAATGAAAAATAGACAGAAAGTGCAACATTTATTATATGGATTCGGATGCGATGTGGGCTTCTCCGTTTGTCATGTCAGAAAGAGATTAGCTTATCAGCATAATTCGAGCTTTCTTCTTGTGTTTTGATTCGACCATTCGCATACTTCAAGTGCTCGACAGCCCAAACGGAATAGAAGCCGAGTGCGAGTGATATGTGTGTGGATGTGTTTGTTTTTGTGTGGCATTTGATTTTTATGCTTTCACCCCTAATACAATTCACAATCATAAAACAGCACTGATTCGCATAAATTCGCACAGATTGCATGCGAAGCGTGAGCGTATTCGCGCTCGCGCCTCTACTGGTTAGACATATAGACACAGAAGTACACAAACAAAGACGATTTTATTTGGTTTGATTCATATTTCGAGGCTCTCTCTCTCTTTTTGTCTCCTTTGTCCATGACCATACATCGTACATGGAAAAAAAAGACTGCACAAGTCATACATTCACCGAAAACAAGACGAACCGAAATAAGTAAAAAAAATGTTAGTTTTTTTCCCTTCATGCCAAAGAAACAGCTTGTTTCGGCGCTTCATATGTTGTGTGTATCCATGTCCGATGTTTTGTTCAGACTCATGTCATTTGCGTTGTATACAATCTGAACAATCTGTTCCAAATGGAATATCCCATTCATAATACGTCTGGATTGACGCTCGTAAAATGATATAAAGTGAAGTGAAATGCGAAAATAAAATTAAGTTAGACGTAATGATACAAATGGCGGATCAAGCCGGCTTTTAACCGAATCTTTGCCCTCATTCACTTTCTCAGTCCCTCTTGTTCTCGCCGCTATCGCTGTTTTGATCCATCGTTTGCTCAAAAACTTGTGCATTGCATGCAAAATATGATCGCCATTACACATTACTACACGCACACAAAATATGATATTTCTCCAAAGCAGCAATAACAGCATCAGCTCGTAAATTTCGAGGCATTATTCAGGCAAAAGGGCACAAATGAAATATAAATATTATTGTTATACATTTTCTCAACGTAACCCAAACTATGAAAGAAAATGACATTTTTCGCAGAAAAACACCAGCCACTTTGCTTCTGTTCAAATGTGAGAATGGTATGGCACAAGGTAATCGCACGCAATGCGACTGTTTGCCATTATTCATTGGACGGAAATCAGAAACGCGTTTTCATAGATTTTACCAAGATGATAATATTACGGCAGTGCAGGTCATGATTGTTACCACAAAACACAAGACACTCGTATGTTCACATTGCGTCCGCTCTTTCTCTCTCTATCTACCTCAATCGCAAATTTACAGCGCAACATTGAAAATGTTGCGAACGATTACGTTTGAAAAATTTATGGTGGAAAAATTGTCTGATTTTCAGTGCCGTGGCTGTTACTGCTCCCGCAGCGACAAGAATCATTTGAAGCGATTAAAGTCGCTTCCCTTGAAAATTAGTTAACACTAATTATCGCACAAATGAATCTATTTCGGTGGTGGTTACGAGTCCATAGCAACGTCGTGTAGGACGGAATTTAAACGTTATACTGAAACCGCTTTTATGGGCTCAATAAATTTTGCACGAGAGAAAGACAAGGAGAGAAAGAGAGACAGAGGCATAGAAAGCAGTAGAAAAAGTATTACGATAATAAATCTCAGAGTCATAAATACTTCAGTTTCATTTTCCAAAGTCATTTTCCGAACACACACACACACAAACACGCAAAATATCTCCAATCGGCCATAATCGATGTAGCATTTATTCAAACCTTTGTTCGACCCATTTGCTTAAATAAATCGTGCTCTATCACGGTTGACGGTAAAAACATCCAAACCAAACCGATACTGTTTGCCCCAATAAAATCTAAATTGCCTGTCGCGTCATTGAGAATAGCGACGGCATTGCATTTTCTAAGGTGCTATTTTTCTTATTGTCCCGGATTGATGAATCTATTTTTCAATCTAGGTGCACATAAATGCGTAATTTAGACATCGAATGCGTGTGTCGTGTTCGTCCAAATGAATTATGACTCGCACACTTAAATATTGATTCTAAGCGCTTACAATATTCCCAATTGGACAGGCAGCACTCATGATGGTAAACGGTGTGTATGTGTGTCTGTATATACCGTTAGATTTGTTTGCTATCGCAATTTTATTACACGAATCATGCTTGGCGTAAAGTGTTACGATTGCTGCACACTTATCAAATTCGCTGCAATTTTCCTCTGCAACGTGTAATACGCGCGCTTCCATATCGTACACAGTACTCACCTCAATTGCTCTGTTATTATCCATTCGATGCACTCAAGAGTACTGTTGAGATTATTTATTATGGTGAATGGGAGAAAATCCACTTTGAACGCGCCAAGATCCAATGCATTTTAATAAAAATCGCATTGGAGAATACGTAAAATGCACTGGATTATATGCACAAATAAAATGGATAGAACGGTTTTCTCTCTTTTTCTCTCACATCCAATTTCGTTCGCAAACGCAGAAACGTGGAAAGTATTTGAAATAAGCGGCCGCAAATTTAATCTGCACACTAAGCTATTTAAACCATCTGAAGATCGCGCGTCGAGGCGCCTGCAAAAACACCCTCATACTTTATCATACCCACTCTAAACCGCCTCCTCCCTTTTCTGACTCCATTCTCAGTGTATCCGCTAAAAATTGACCATAGAAGAAAAATTTCGCTTGCTTTCGCTACCCCACGATATGGTGAACGTCATAAAAACTTTTCTATCACAAGTTGCGTCTTACAATGAAGAGAAAAAAAAATTAATATAGGACACTTTCAACACAAGTTTTTTTTGCTCTGTATTCAGCCAGAGTGGAAAATTGTAATTTATAAATATTCTCAGAACTTGGAATAGTTTCCATTCGCATTTACTTGACTCATTTCAACGTTGAGTCAATAAATTCCCAGGTTTCGACACGTACAGTGTGAATGTTGAATTGAGAGACCAACGCTGGTGTGATGGAGAGAGGAATAGAGAGGGAAGAAAGGAAGTATCGAAGTAAGGAGATAAATCGACGAAGGGAGGTAGGGAAGAAGATGAAGAGAAAGGGTGAGAGATAAAAAATGTAGGCGAATTTAATTAAAATTACAACTTTTGCTCTTGTTTGAGCATCGAAAATAAAATGGAAAGAAAATTGTGCTCGATTGGAATGAAAAATGTCCGTTTGAATTGTTGACTTGACAAAAGCTATTTGAATTCTCAAATATGACCGTTTGAATGGGAAAATTCACTTGAATCACAAAGTCAATTGAAATTTTTGCTGTTTGCTCCCCTTTGTCGTAAAATTTTATTCCCCATTTCCAGAAGCAATGAATGAATCAATTCCAAATTTTCAATTTAAATGCCTTCATTTTAATATTCGATTTATATATTTTCAGGCCGGTTGGTCAAACTCCATCAGAAGCAAAAATATATACAGTACACATGTTGTTGTTTGCATTTCAAATGGATGTGTCAGCGCCTAGCAAATTGATCAGTCGTAAAGTGGTTCAAAATACCATAAAACGGCATGTAAAATCAATTCTAGTTTAATATGCATCCATAAAATATTTGTTGATGTTGAATGATGTCGTTTTGGTATGGAGGGAGGGATTTCTATTTTCAATTTGACCGAATATACACACAAATGTGCCAAGTTGCCACCGTTTTATCTAACAACATCTGCTTTATATCGACATCAAACATTTATGATAGCAAAAACATAATAAATAAATTAAAAGTGGGTTAGACGAGCAATGCAATTTTGAATTTGATATGGCAGAAAAACACATCAATCGGTTAGTGTGGCTTAGAGCTCGAATCAAAGCGATCCATCGAGTGTGAAAATTCACGCAAAACGATTTGTTTTAAAACGCAAACATCTGTCGGCAACCAGATAAACTCGTTCGGAAAATAATTTATATGAATTTTCAATTGTTTTCATTGGGTTGGCTTTTGAACCTTTTCATTTGAAACCAAAATAGCATTTGAAACTTCGATCAAAACAATCAACCGAAAATAATGGGATCGTATTTTAATTTGACCACAAATTGTACAGCGATTGGCAATAAAACCGGCTGTATGTTGTTGCATTCGTATATGCTGTTCATTTAACCACATAAACTAAATTATCGAAATTGCTGGTCTCATGTTTCACATTTCAACCAAGATTCTCGTTTGTGTGTGTCTCTTCGCATCTGAGAATCCTCCAATTTTGATGTAATCTTGCGCAATAATCAACGCTCAATCAATGCACGTAGCTCACATATATGACAAGACAATTCGATTTTTGCCGGTTAATTTGATTTGCATTTCGATTGGAAACGAGAATTACGGGACCACAAAGTTTTCGATGAAACACAAAACTGGGTATTGTGTCGCTGATTTGAGATATTGGTTACGTTTTATGATTGGGTTTCATTACTTCGCATGGCAACTATGTGGCCACAGAGTATATGTTTGGTGTGGGAGACAATGGATGCTCTGGTGCTTAGCGCTATTCATTTCAAATGTGAATTATGGATGAAGTCAGGAATGACGATCCCTTAAACAGTCACAAAGCGCGTATTGTGCTTGTATTGTTATTTCGTTGGAATTTGCAGAGGAAGACAAAAAAACAAGCAAAACATTGTGTACAATCAACGATGGCGGCGGCAACGACGAGGACAATGTTCGATTTGATTCCGTCATTGGATGGTTACAATTTCCATTTGCACAAATACAAAGTGAACATATCAAAGCAGCCTATTAACGCGCTTGGTTCTGTTTTTAAAAAAAATGCATGTTACTCAGTTCTCGGAATTTTTCAACGCCGTTTCGTTTTGAACGCGTTCGATTTTCCATTTCGTCGTCATCGCATCCACATCGTTGCATTCGTTGCCGTTGTTGTTGCCGCCGCCATCGTCGCCCACGTATTCGAGATCAATACAACGACTATAAAGTTTTCCGATTGAATTTTAATGTTTTACGAGAGCTCGTAAAGTGCAACGAATACCCTTGTTCAAGTTACCGTTGTGTGGCTTTCCGAATGAACAGAAAAAAAAACAAGAAATTGCTTTGCAAGTGGCTCCTTCTCACTCTCTTTAGAATCATGCTATGGAGGGTTTCAACTCAAGCACACACACACACACACACCTACATTTTGAGAGAGTGCAAAAATGAATGGACGTGTATAGTGCAGCTTCACCGAACAACACATAAACCATACGCCAAACGAATCGAATCGCTAAAAAGCCATTTGTAGTATCGATTTGTAAATATTTATGAGACGAACTGATGTTGCTTACCATACGAAAACAATTCAATTGCTGATCGAGTGTCGAACGCGAATTCAGCGCAAAATATGATGAAATCCTGAAAGTAGATAAAAATTGTGCAGCACAGCACAGCACAGCACAGCACAGCACAGCACAAAGCATGTAGTACATCGATTTTGTTCTTCTTCTTTTTTATATGTTTATGTATCGACGAAACCGACGTCGCTCGACGATTTGTCTGCAAAAATGCATCCATTAGTGAATAGATACTTAAACTGCAACTGCTTTTGAAGCGAACGGAATTTCGCTGCCGAATTTTACCGTCAATATTATTTTAGCCGGCATTTTTCTGGGAAGATGAAATGTGTTCGTGTGTGTGTGTTTGTGTTTGTATGTGTGTGGTTTTCTAAAACAAATCCGAGGCTGTAAACGGCTGTAACTAAACCGGTATTTATATGCATTGGCACATGTTTCACAAAGTTTATTTTCATTGCTTACATTCGATTTTAAAACCATTAAATTGTACGAGTTGATATTTTTGCCGCGGCGATGACGACGACGACGATCCAGAGCACACGATTATTCGATGGAGTCATGTGTACAAAATGCGCCAACATTAGTTTTTAATTACCAGCAAATATTTGGGCACGATCGGCTCATATCCACTGAGTCTCTCACTGTCTATAAATCCGATTTGTGCGCATTTAAAATTTAACGAAAAATTAATGAGTTAGGCTTTGCAATTTCACCTGTGCATCGCATCAATAGTTTGGTGCCCCATCCAACATCGCCAAGGAGCGCAGATAGAGAGAGAGAGAGAGAGAGGGAGAGAGAAGTGTTTACGCTCAAAAACCGAATAATTGATGATGCGGCAATTCAATTAACAATTATCCATTTTGTTTGTTTAATTCTTAAACTCTATAGTTCTATATCATCAGCATCTATTACATGCTTACTATATGATTTCATGCACCAATGCGCGATCGAAATAGTATCACTATGTGTACGTACAAGCGTGTTATAACATTTTTTTTTTGTCCTGCCTAAGCGCTTTTTGCTAACGAGACACATTTGATGCTATGCAGTTTTGTTCAAAACATTGAAACAGTCACACATTCAACATAAAATTGCAATTTTGATGCCGAAAGCCATGTCGATGCATGTGATTGAACGCCTGCATTTTACCATATAGATGCATGGTATATATGCATGTTGGCTTTTGATATGCCATGACAGCTCATTAAATATCTAACCAATGGAATAAATGTTATTCTCTCATCAAAGCAATCAATTGATTAAGATTTTCGCTGACGTTTCAACTCTGCAATAGTAATAAAAGTTCAAGCGCAAAATACAAATGTGGCAAAACCTCGATTCGGTAACATATCGATCTAAAATTGATAGCTCAGTGATCGATTCCGGGTGGTATTTTTTTTTACTTCATTCGAAAAAAAACAAGGTCAATTCAGGGCAATTTTGTTGCCGCTGGCACCGAATTCGATGAGTTTAGCATATTTCATTATTTCATGATTGAAAATTATTTCATGCAAACATATCAAACCAAAATGCAATTACCTGTCAAATTCAATGTAAATTGTAATTCTTTCATTGTCGTTTCAATAACGAAGCGCGGAATTTAATTAAAACTCTGTGGATTGAACAAGAAAAAAGTCAGAGTTTCGATTTTTCTTTTCTTCGGAAAACTTTAAGGACAAACGGGATTCTTTGCTTTCGTGTAAATGTAATATTATTTGAAAAATCTTAATACATTTTGAGTTAAACACAGAAAGTCACTGAGTCATTTTACATTAAAAGAACGATATTGAAAGTACATAGTCGAATATCATCTCCAATTCTCAGAAAAATGTCAAAATTTCGCTGACTCTAGAGAGTGCTCTTCCTGTCAGCTTTGAACGAACACATTAAAAAAAAAGCGTGTAGCACAGTAATACAATAAGTTAGTCAATGTTCATGAAACCCAAAATTATTTTCGCATGTTTCCACTGCCAAATCAAATTTCTATGCTATTAACCGAAATAACTGAACTGAAAATATGACCGCGTTACTTTATCGGGCACATTCATATCGAATTCTAATTGAGAAACTAGTAAAACTATTTGTGAAACTAACTGTATTCAATAAGTTTGATTTAGTTGTAAATTCTGATGCTATGACGACTTAATTTTGCATCTAAATCATGTTATTCCACCAATTTATTGATACATTTTCAGTGCATTAGAATGAAAATCACATCATCGGAATTGAATGGCACTTTTCGCTCAATCCCATTTCATCGCATGGCAATTGGCAAACTAATTGAGTTTTTTCTGTCATTTCCCGGTGAATTCAATTAGTTGCAGGCAGTTTTTTGTCCATTAAATGACCAATTGCCGATAGTGAATATTGAAAAAACAATTGAAATCCTTGTGAGCGAATTGGTTGAGTTCATATTTTGATCATGATTGACACACATATTGAAAAATCTGTTTCCATTAAATCCGCACTAATTGACTGCTTTGATGTTGAACATTGGAGGCACATCAATGAGAATGTGCTCACTTTGAAAAGTATTATTTTACAGCATATGTTGCTATTTATTTGGTTTTGACCATATGGCGATGTCATAACATCAAACATGTTTCCGTCAAACACGCCCGATACAAAATAGTTGAAAAACCAAAGTAAATATCAATCGAACGCACTCTTGTTGCGTATGCTGAATCGTTCCAAAAAACAATGATCGCACAACTCTCGGGTGTCAAAGCATATTCTCAACGCCAATTTATTTATTCAAGCGTGCGCCGCTACTGTCGCCATTTTGTTCGCTTGCACAAGGGTTCTGCCATGGCGAAAGCGTGTCGCTCGACAATTTTGTCGCCTGCAAGAGAGATTCAAAAGTGATAAAAGTGCCAAGTTTCGTCAAGTCAAACAGTGAACTGTGTGCGTTTACATTATAAATGTATAGTTGAAATGTTATTCAACAGTCTGTTTAACATATTTTGCATGTTTATGAACAGATGCGCGCACAAACACGCACATCCCAAATATGTTGTTATTGATTCAATAGCATGGAAAGCACATAATTTTCTCGGCATTTAATTGTTATTTTATTGTCAGTCGCTTGTTTGCTTTAACGCTGTAAATCAATATTTAACTATTTGCCCTTGTGCGCCGCAAATATGATGAACGGTGTCAGGCGGGTTGGTTGGCAGAAGGATGAGGAGCGGCTACACAAGGCACAAATATTTTATTTATTCACTGTTGCCAACTAAACCATTTTCAAATCGCGCTGACTCGATGGAAATTCATTATGCGTTTCCAATCTCTGTCTTCCCCCCACTCTCTCTCTCTCTCTCTCTCTCTCTCTCTCTCTCTCTCTCTCTCTCT
>NW_022595245.1:5899273-5902344 GCF_009176505.1 Sitodiplosis mosellana
TCTCTCTCTCTCTCTCTCTCTCTCTCTCTCTCTCTCTCTCTCTCTCTTCTGTGCTTGCGATTTGTTTTTCTTTTCATTTTAACAATGAAATGGCATCAATTGAATTTATGAGTGCGATGCCAACCGTAGCGAATGAAATGTGAATAAATTGTGAATTTAAAATTAGAGTCACCCGCCTACAAGATTACGTGCCGCCGATGAAATCGGCGCGCGTATTGTATTCACATAATTTTTTTTCGCTTTCAATTTTTCCGCTCACTTCGAAGACACAAAAACAACACATTGGGAAGGAAAAAAAAACAAAGGTCATCTAAGGCGAGACTCATTCAAAGAGAAGACGAATGGCTAATGTGATGTACAATGACACTTCACGTTTAGATCCGCGTCAAAGTGACGAAAAAGCACAATAAATCCTCTGAAATCGTCGTTTTGATTTTGACAACGGACAAATCGCCAAAGAAAAACCGGCCGCTGTCGCCGCCGTCGTCGTTGCCTTATGTGTGAAAAATTCGCCTTTTTCTCGCTGCACTCGGCCACATGCTGAAGTTTTTCAAAGCAACAATTTTCCCGATTCAATCGAGAAATGCATGCAATTAATTGTAAACATTTTCACACTGCGATTGGTTCGGAGAGTGTGATGAATGAGATACAAAATATGCATTCATTGCTGTGAGTTTATGAAAAATCATTTCACTATGAAATTCCTCGCATATTCAAACCGCAGCGCTTGCATCTGAATTTATAATTATTGTTGCACATATTTCATGTGAATATCAATGTTGTCATTCTTCAAATCACACGATCAAATAACTACACCGAATAATAATGCAAATTAATTTCGAGCAGATTGTTGAAATTGTTGATTGAAAAATGCATCGCTAATGAAAACAATAACACTTTATTTACAAAGGTGAACCAGTTCTTTTTCTTCGTCTCTGATTTGATGTACACGATGTGTATGTGTGTGTATGATAAAAACAGATTTAAAATGTGCATTTGTTGGTCGTTCATTATTTCAGTTGAATTATTTCTGTGTGTTATTTTGGCAACAACAGGCGTTCCGTTTCGTTGCAACGCATATAAATGGGTCGAAGCGAAAGTAATCTGAATCACGCTTGACAGAAATATTCATTTTATGTGCAGATTTTTGTTTCAAACACTTTTTCTGTTGCTTTATTTTCTGCGGTGGCACTTGGCGACGCAGCCAAGTGACTAACAAAACTCACAAACACCTAGCTGCTGTAGATTGCAAGTGTTCGCATATCATTTCAATAGAAATAAAACTGAAAACAAAGGAAACAAATATTAAATGCAAATTCACTATGAAAATGAGCAGAAAAATGCGCACGCCGAGTCTAGACTTCGAGAGCAGCGAGCGAAAGAGCCTCAGAGAGAGATCAAGTCAGAGATTTATTGTTATTTATATCGATCGGCATTTATTCGGAATATTCGTGGTGATGAAACTTTGCGCGCGCCTGGTTAAACCAATCAGATAATGCCGTAAGCTACCGCAATCAACAATTCCAATGCAATACACTCTTGTCGCACACATTTTCGACCGCTTCACTTTGTCATGATAGCATTTTCACGGCAAAAACTTTTACAGGATATCAAGAGCGTAACACAAATTACATTCGGTGGAGATTAAAGTTCGAATGCAAACGTTGCACTGCGATGAATCTGCGCTCACTCTCCGGCTCCGGTTCACATTTAGATTAATTTAAATGTTGGTGTATTTACATGCCGTGTTTGCATTGATTCAACCGCTCATGAGTTTCAAGTGGCGCGCTTGAGTTTCACATTTTCGGTATCCTTTTTTTTGCAACGATGCGAATAAATGGACTGTTCAGTCAAAAGTGGGATTTTTAAAGAGAAATTCATTTCAAAATAGTAACCGAAAAAACAAAAAGTAGACAATTCCTTTGATTTGGTTTGAAAATGCAGCTTTCAACTGTTCTTCACTTCCATTGGATTAATTTCAACGGTCAAAGTGTATCTAATGTAATGGAAACTAAATGCAAGTGGAGAGGGTGTGTAAAAAATAGTGTAGAAAAATTTTCAAAATGGGGAAGGTTCTTTGCTTATTTAATGGCCTTTTTCAATTCAAACATTCCTCAAAGAGCATTTTTAAGCTCACGAAACATACTCGGGGCCAGTCTAGCCGTAGCACATGAACACCTCGTAGGGTCGCAAATATTTAGTTAGTCTCCTGTGAAAATGAGAAACTTTTACGTCCGTCGGCACCGAGTAATGTTCGGTCGGCACAAGTAATGCATCCGAAATTGGGGATTATGGCTGGGTGAAGTGTTAACATGTTGTCCAAATGGTTACAATAGTAGGTTCTTTCATTTTTCTGGCCTGTCTTTCTCCATTTCACACTATCTCTTTCTCCGTCTGTCAAGCAACGGCAATTGAATAATGAATAAATTAGCGGCGGCCAGATAAAATGCGTTGAGTTGGCCACCACACTGATGCTATCATTATCAGTTGACCTAAAACTTACACAGTAATTCCATGTTACAAATATGGCGAACCTAGTCAAATGCCATTGCTGTTGTTGTTTCCAAAACATTTTATTGCGATTTGAATACGGCTTTTCAATTGTTTTTGATGATTTGCCAGTTGATGCATGGCACTTTTATATGCTAAATTTGGAATTTTATTGAGATAAATGGTTACCATTACCGTTCTTTGTAGCCATGGTTGAATTCATTTTCGGCATACACACACACACACACACTCACATGCATATGCTGTATACCCTTCAGCTACGATCCACATCCATCACCGTCAAAAGCATTTAAGTACTTAGGAACATAGTTTGTGATACGCATTCGAAAATTTTAAATATTTTACCATTTCCCATCCGAAAACTGTGTTCCATTTGAATAGAACGGATGCTTCTCCAAAAGTAGTTAGATAATGATTTTTTGAATTGGATTCTTTAGCTCTGTTCACTTTTTTGCACCACGTAACTGACGATGTGGAGCTTTGTATGCAAAAACTCACAAATGTCACTACAAAACTCTTTGTTAAATAAATAAACGAGCATTTTAACTCTCTTTTTCGCT